>NW_028317813.1:20721500-21022250 GCF_062004578.1 Staurois parvus | reverse complement strand
AGTTGTCAGCTCTCTTGCCATACTCAAAGAACAATTTGTAGCTACTCTTAAAAGGTAATTTATCAGCAGTAATATCTAACTTGGACTTGAAGCAGTTCACGCATTAGACAAAAGAACCTGTTGCTGCTGACTCTTTTAATCCCACCATTTAGTCAATAAAGGTTCAATAAATAATGTATTATTTCTTTATTTCCTTTAGGGAAAGATAGGGGAGAAAGCTGGCTTTTTCCCTGCTAACTACATCATACGGGTGCGTGCTGGGGAGAGAGTTTACAAAGTGACTCGGTCATTTGTTGGAAACAGAGAGATTGGACAGATTACGTTGAAGAAAGATCAAGTTAGTATATCCTGACCTTTTTCTGCATTAGTTTATAGGAGAGGGAAAAACAATATATAACATATACAGTGAGGAACAGAAGTATTTGAACACCCTGCGATTTTGCAAGTTCTCCCACTTAGAAATCATGGAGGGGTCTGAAATTCACATTGTAGGTGCATTCCCACTTTGAGAGACAGAAATAAAAAAAACAAAACAGGAAATCACATTGTATGATTTTTAAAGAATGTATTTGTCTTGCACTGCTAAACATAAGTATTTGAACACCTGAGAAAATCAGTGTTAATATTTGGTACAGAAGCCTTTGTTTGCAATTACAGAGGTCAAACGTTCCCTGTAGTTCTTGACCAGGTTTGCACACACTGCAACAGGGATTTTGGCCCACTCCTCCACACAGATCTCCTCTAGATCTGTCAGGTTTCGGGGCTGTCACTGAGCAACACGGAGTTTCATCTCCCTCCAAAGATATTCTATTGGATTTAGGTATGGAGACTGTCTAGGCCACTCCAGAACCTTGATATGCTTCCTATGGAGCCACTCCTTGGTTATCCTGACTGTGTGCTTCAGGTCGTTGTCATGTTGGAAGACCCAGCCACGACCCATCTTCAATCTTCTGACTGGGGAAAGGAGGTTGTTGCTCAAAATCTCACAATAAATGGCCCCATTCATCCTCTCCTTAATACAGTGCAGTTGTCCTGTCCCCTTCGCAGAAAAGCACCCCCAAAGCATGATGTTACTACCCCCATGCTTCACAGTAGGGATTGTGTTCTTGGGATGCAACTCATCCTTCTTTTTCCTCTAAACATGACAAGTGAAGTTTAGACCAAAAAGTTCTACTTTGGTCTCATCTGACCACATGACTTTCTCCCATGCCTCCTCTGGATCATCCAGATGGTCATTGGCAAACTTCAGACGGGCCTGGACATGTGATGACTTCAGCAGGGGATCTTCCGTGCAATGCATGATTTGAAACCATGATGGCGTAGTGTTCTACCGACTGTGACTTTTGAAACTGTGGTCCCAGCTCTCTTCATGTCATTGACCAGCTCCTCCCTTGTAGTTCTGGGCTGATTTCTCACCTTTCTTATCATCAGTGATACCCCACGAGGTGAGATCTTGCATGGAGCCCCAGTCCGAGGGAGACTGACAGTCGTCTTTAGCCTCTTCCATTTTCTAACAATTGCTCCAGCAGTTGATCTATTTTCACCAAGCTGCTTAGCAATTGCCCCGTAGCCCTTTCCAGCCTTGTGAAGGTCCACAATTTTGTCTCTGGTGTCTTTTGACAGCTCTTTGGTCTTGCCCATGGTAGTAGTTGGCATCTGACTGACTGTGGGGTAGACAGGTGTCTTTAAAGAGCTCAGACAGGTGCTACTAAGTTAAATTAATGAGTGGAGTAGAGGTGAACTTTTTAAAGGCACAGTAACAGGTCTTTGAGAGCCAAAATTCTTGCTGTTTCTTAGGTGTTCAAATACTTATGTTCAGCAGTGCAAGGCAAAGACATTCTTTAAAAATCATACAATGTGATTTCCTGAATTTTGTTTTTAAATTCTGTCTCTCAGAGTGGGAATGCACCTACAATGTGAATTTCAGACCCCTCCATGATTTCTAAGTGGGAGAACTTGCAAAATCGCAGGGTGTTCAAATACTTCTGTTCCTCACTGTATTCTATAGGTATTTCTAACTTGTACAGTAAACATTTTTTCCTAATCTCTGCTGGCAAGGTATTGTCTGTTTAAGAGGAGATGTGCAGTATATGAGAAAAATAAACTGGAGACCTGCATTTCTCATCAAGAATGCTGGTTTACACTAAGCACTAACACATGCACACACTTTGTAGTGAAGCACATACAGTGCTTTCTGAGCTGCAATTGCTCCATTTTATACATTAACTGGACTGTGCAAGGGAAGACTTGTAAGTTATAATGGACCTATGTGTCAGGTTAATTAAAGATCAGTAAGGATTATTCATCATGTTTCTAAATGCAGAAGGATCATTCCCTTTTCTCAATAAAGTGCAACCTTATTTAAAAACCAAGTGCTAGAAACAAGCCTATCCATCTGTGTATACTGGACTCAACTCCTAATTTTAGGTTGAATCCCCAGAATGCCATAATGTGGAACTTTGCTTACAACACTTATTCTCCAATCTTGGTGCTGGCTTCATCATTCAGATGTTGGGTAAAATTAGGAAGTTCAGCAAATTGCCAAACTATATCTGCCATGGTCAGATAGTCAGTAGTAAGGGGAGTTTACCCGCTCAGGATCACAGCATATTTAAAGCCTAGCCAACTGCATCAAAAACTAACTTTTGTTGGGCCACAATCTTCTTTAAGGTGGACCTAAGCTTTAACAACAAGGGAAAAAGAAAGCCCAAAAGGAGGTTACAAGGTGGACCAAGCGGCTTATAAATATTAATTTCCCCTTTATTCCTATTCTGGCAGACACCAGCACAAATGGGGAGGTTGATTCTCCTTAACTAGGACACAGACAGCAATAAAACCTGGTATGTGTTCTAATCCCTCTGTACTCCAAACTAAAACTAAAAAAAGTTTTACTTCACCTTTAGCTCCACTTTTAAGTAAAACTATAGGCAAAACAATTTTTTTTCCATGTTGGATAGAGTAAGGGAGGGTTATAACCCCAGTCAGTTTATTTTTTGCCATCTGCATCCCATTGGGACGAATTCCCTTCATGTCTTGTCCCATAGACAAATCAAGTGAGGGTGAATCTCTGGAAATTATATGAATCCCTAGGGGACCCCCAAGTCTACTGTCTTCATTGGAAGATTTCCCCTATATTACTTTTCTGGGGGCAACCCAAAATTTTGGATATTCTTTTACTTTCACTTTCAGCGATAATGATAAACAGGACAAACAGAGTAGGTGTATCTCCCTAACAGGGGCACAGACAGCAGTAACAATTGACAAGGGTTCTAATCCATATTGACTCTATCCAAAACTAAAAAAAATGCCTTTAGTTGTATTTTAATTGTACAGGGAGGAAAAAACATAATTAACAAATAAGGTCCTGCACAGCTCCATTTCTAAATCATGCAACCCAAATCTGGCATATAGGATCATGTGACCCACAACAGCACTGCATTTTTGGTGGCAGTATCAGCAGTCATCTTTCACTTTTATGGAAACTAAGCTCCTGGTAAACCATGGTTGGCCTAGCCTGCCTCACTAATACCTGCCTGTGTGAAAAAATGGACCTAGCTCTATAGCTTATGTTGACTGTGGCTTGATTCATCAAACTTAAGCATAGTTTATTTTTTTTTTTGTTCATTGTCTAGATTGTTGTACAAAAAGGAGAGGAAGTAAATGGCTACATCAAAGTTCTGACAGGACGCAAGGTGGGGCTTTTTCCCGTTGACTTCCTGCAAGAAATATGAAGAAGCAAAAGAATGGAGAGCAACTATCTAGCAAAACCAGAGAAGCGGAATGTAATTCTCATTAACGTTGTGAATGCAGCCACTTGAGGGATGTACTGTGCAGCTGGAGACCAGAGATGCTAGCCATTGTTACCTTTGTGGACACTGAATTGAGAGAGTTATTAAAAGATGTGCTATTAAAATAGTTCTGCCTGAACTTGAGATGTTAATTACTAGATCATCTTTTGGTTGTTGACCTGGAAATGAGTTTCTTCTCATTGGTCTTTTTTAGTACTTGGAGGTTCAGTTTCCACCAGTTTTAAAGATAATATGGGTATGCTAACTGAAACTAGTTACCATAAGAAGTGATTGAAATGTGAATTGTTGGATTTAGCATAACGTGAACTAAAATGTCACAGTTTTCTCATATATTTGGATTATTGGCCCCCTGTTCAACATGATAGATCTTGAGGGAACATAAAGATGGTATGCTATAGAGGAGTTGTGCTGCTCACTCACCAAGTCTGTAACTTAGTCCCTAGGCATTGTGTTCATGATCTCTTATAAATCCACATGTGTACAGTCACTATTTGCTATGTTACAGTTCCTGTCATGCTGTGCCCCAAGAACAACACAAGACTGGATGTGCAGCCTTGCCAAAACATTAAATCCAAAAATGTTTATTAATTAGTTAAATAGTTTAAAACATTAGCTATAAAGAACATCAAATGTATGCAATATTCAAATATTTATAAGCATTTGCAAATCTGGAACAATGTCCTACATTTTATGTAACTTATATAATGTTGGAAATTTCTATGTTTATTGTTATTTATTCTATGCTATTTCTGTTGTGTTGTTGAAATATGTTGCTGCTCACATTGTGGTTTGGTTTAAATATAAAACAGACAAATCGCTGCATTGTCAAACATGGTTTACGTTTGCCAGCAATGGTGTCAAGTGCAAATATGTCTTATAGGCCGCTCTACCCGTATGTTAAGATATGACAAAAAAATATAACCAACTGTCCTGTTTATAAGGCTGTAGCAAATAACCTGGATAATTTACGTTACGTACTGTATGCTGGAGATG
The DNA here is from genome assembly GCF_062004578.1 of Staurois parvus. NCBI lineage: Eukaryota > Metazoa > Chordata > Amphibia > Anura > Ranidae > Staurois > Staurois parvus. The sequence goes on along the minus strand of NW_028317813.1, from coordinate 21,017,448 downwards.
TTACAGTGGGGAAAACAAGAAACTACTCAGTCTGACAACATATTTGCTACATATTTCATATCTATGGTAAAATAAAGCATTTTGAAGGGTTATATACTGCAGACTTTTGCTTTTATATGTAACAGAAATTTAAAGCAGATCTTTGATACAATCTACAAAACATTTTACATTAATGTACATCAGAATAAAAGCTGAATGATCAATTTATACATATAGGATAGCCACAGTCTCTCGGCACTGTATAAGTGAAGGCAAAACTTTGCCCAGACTCCAAACTATAAATAAAAAGAGTCTGTTCAGGGAAAACGGCTGTTTCTGGCACTTTATTAAAGGTCCATTGGGCATACTGTTACACAGAAGCCAAATGTGTCTCATTTGCGCTTAAAAGAGAGAAAATGACAGTAAATAGTGCTGATTATAAACCTAGAACAGACAGTCACAGAAAGACTCCCAAGCCATCAACACCCTGTCCCACTACAAGGTGCTGATGAATTATTCGCCTTACTCCTCACTCCCATAGGCATTTTTTTTTTTTATAGTTCTCATATACAATGCTTGGCCAACAGTTCTAAATTGTGCATGAAGTCAGAAAGGGTCCAACCACATCCTGGGATTACTGGAGAGAGAAGAGATCTGGCTGCTGGGGAATGAAGAATAAGGTAAGTAATTCCCCCTATTTATCATCTTGTAGAGAAAATACGCATTTATTAGGAAAATACAGTTGGTATTTTACACTAGCCCAGAGGTCAGCTTTAAATTAATGGATAAAACGTACAAAAGGTCTCTAATAGACTTTCAAACTAGCCATAAAAAAAACCCTAAATTGTCTCATCTACTTGAGCAAAAAGTGAGGTGCTTGTTGCATACTTTGCAAATACATACACCATTACTGTATAGTGTAGCATTACTCCTCAGAGGAGCCACTTGGTAGTTCGGGTTCTCTGTTCTGTGTGAACAACCTAGGCTCCTCTAAACATCTGGTTAAATTATTATTTTACAGGATTTATATAGCGCCAACAGTTTGTGCAGCACTTTACAATATAAAGGGAGACTATATAGAAAACAATACAATTCAATACCAAAGGGGTATGAGGGTCCTGCTCCTGGGAGCTTGCAATCTAATAGAGAGGAGCAAGTGGAACAAAAGGTAATAACTGTGGGGGATAGACTATTGGTTGAAATAAAAGATTCAGTTGTTAGCGGAAGGCAGGCTAGGCCTCCCTGAAGAGATGAGTTTTCAGGGATTGCCTAAAAGTGGATAGAGTAGGAGAAAACAAGAGGTAGGGATTTCCAGAGGATGGGAGAGGCACTGGAGAAGACCTGGATATAAGCATGGGAGGGAACAAGGAAGCTAGAGAGCAGGAGGTCTTGGGAGGAGTGGAAAGGACAGTTTGGGTGATATTTGGAGACAAGATAGGTGATGTAGCTTGGAAACCATAACACCGTTAAGAGCAAAAAGATAAATATTCTGTCCACACTATAGTTAAGTATCAGTAGACACCAGACTGATTAGTGAAAGCAGAACTAGGTGTATTTTTGTGGCCTACAGAAAATGGCAATACGTTCATAAGTAAACCAATATGGAAATCAGTAAGTGACAATTCACTAGACAGACTACTCACTAGCTGGTAGCAGTTTAGTTTGGAATACTTTACAATGGAATGAATCTCTATCTGATAATCCACAAATCAGCATAAAACAACGGCTTGTACATCATTAACCACAATAGCAAATGGTGCTATGATGGCTTTCTTGCAACCATTATACTATTCTGCTAGAGCACAGTGCAGACTACAGTATGCTAAGACCCTAGTCTGCAGTGGTACCCCTTACTATAGGCAGCAAATGAAGTCCTATCTAAAGTGATATTCAAAAAACCCAGTCCTTTGTCCCAAACGCTTTGTGCTATACACAAAAATAAGTAGAATTGGTGAAAAAAACTAGTCAAAATAAATGTGATATAAAATAGCTCCATAACATGCTAAGAATATTGCATATAGCGCCTTATCCTTAAAATACTTTATTTACCTTAAACAACATATGTATTGCACTCACGTGTATAAGCTGCCAGCCCACACTGAGGTATACAGCCAATAAAATAGGTATTGAAATGTTTGCAATTACCACTGTGTACTATCCAGACCACTTTGCCGCGTTACGTATGGACGAAGTAACGTGATCCAAGTCCTGCAGGACCAAAAACGCTGTTGACCGAACACTTGGTGGGAGGTCATCTTTTTAAGGTGAGAGTTCACCTGGTGATGGTTAACCACGGAAATTTATGGTGAATTTTGTTACACAGAGGTGAAGTCTTTTTCTGAAGCATGGCTGGCTTTCAGCTTAAAATTGGACTTTCTATTTGCAGATTGTGGTTTGAGATTGGTACATGTATTCACTTGCATTGGTATTTATATATATGTATTGACTTATATGCATAGTAGTGTATTATGTTATTATTACAATGCTATCTAAAGTGACAGTCCTTTGCCCTGGAACTTCAGCCTTCTGGTGTTTGGGCCCAGTCTTTACAGTGGTGCACATAAATACAGTCCCAGTAAAGTCTGCACACAATGGTATAGGATGGTAGTCAATTGTCCAGTCCCTATAAGCTCAGTCTCTGCTAGCAGCAAACAGGCTAATGGCAACAAGGCCCTCTTAGCAGGCCCAGTGATGCATTGGCAATGATCCCGCTGTCAGATGTGTGGAAAAATTATTGAAAAAAACAGTGAGAAAAAATATAAGTCCCAGTGCCTAAAGAGCACTAAAGGGTATCTTGAAGTGCAATCATAGATCCTCAGTTGCTAGATGATCAAACATATCCAAGTGAACCACGTGTTACCCCACTTTGTGCTCAAAGAAGGCTTACCATCATATTATATAGAGTGGTCAAAATGGGAACAAGAACAATCATATGGCAACCGCTCCAGCCTCCTTCATAACCTCCAATGATGGTTCAGATGACGTTCACCCACAACACATGGATCATCAGTGCATGCATTGCCAGGCATATAGGTACCATGTGCATAGAATGAAATAGCTTCCCATAGTGTAAAATCACTTCAAAATTTATTTAAACAAAAAAAACACACAATGTTTAAAATCAATTACAGCGCTTTGTTATCCAAAAAGATCCACGTGTTCTCACTTCCAAGATGGCCACAGATGTGCACGTGTGTGTGGTGATGTACGCCCAAGCTCCACCCGACGTGTTTCATCACAAATTACGTCAACAGGGATCAATCCCTGATGTCATTTGTGATGAACTGCGTCGGAGTGTACTTTACTGCTCCTTTTCACAGTGCAAGTGTATTAATCAGCTGACCACTCTTTGAATTATATATGGAAGGGTATGTAGTGTACACATTAAGGAAAGAAATAAAGTAAATGCCTGTACTGTATATGCTTTTACATTTTGTCATTCTTCATTGATGAAAATGTTGCTAGGAAATCGTCATCCATATAAAAATAATTTTCTCCCTCCTTATTCCCACTAAAAGCCTCCATTTTTTTGTTTAATAAATGTCCTTGTATGCTAATAGCGCTGCCAGGAGAGAGTTGCTGCAAGATCTACAAAACAAAGATTATTCTTTAATAATACACTCTATGAAATTGCAAATGAATGTTGACATTCTATAATGATGGAAACAAAGTTACATTGCCTCCAACTGTAGTTGTAAACATAAATTAAAAAAAATAGCAAGCAGGTTCATGCTTACCTGCTCTGTGCAATGGCATTGCACAGAGCAGCCCCAAAACTCCTCTTCTCGGTCCACAGCTGGGGCTCCTTACTCCTCATCTCTGTCCAGTGCCTCCATAGAAAAGCGCTTCCTATGGGGGCACTTGAGTAGGCTTGCTCCCAAGCCCAGTTGTCTGTGTCTATTGATAAGAGCTGAAGACATGCACAGCACTGCATCGAACGAGAGCTTAGGTATGTAAAAGGGGGGTGAGATACTGATGCCTAAACATCTGCCCTTTTTTCAGGCCACTAACCTCTTATAGGAAGGTAATGCATATATTTAGCCTTTTATCCATGCTTTAAATAATGAGTCAAATTAGGATATTTTATGTGCACATCTTTTGGTAACATTTTCATTGAGAAAGAATGAAAAAAAAATCTAGCAAGTGTTCTATCTGTATCTGTTTTTTAAAAGCTAAACTCAAGGCAAACAATAAAATACATAGATGAAATACATATAAGGGAACTCTTTAACCCCTTCCTGCCCAGTCCTGGCGGTCCTTTAAGTGGGTCTAAATGATGGGAGGCAGGAAAGAAATCCTGATCAAGTGATCACTGTGATTCACTCTCACAGTGGTCACATGATCAAGAGCCCATCCTGCCAGCTTCCAAACATAAACAGTGATCAGAATCTGTGTGTGACAGTTCAGTCTCCATGCTGGGAGCGCGCAAGGATTGCACTCTGAGCATGGAAACCTCAGCCGCCATGAGTGCATTTGAGGTGTACATATTAATTCTCACCCTTCCTGCTACTCCACATATGTGTTACATGGTCAGAAAGAGGTTAATTTGTTAAACTATACAGTGATGTCCTCTCTACACTGATAAATTCATCCCTCTGCTCTCTCTTCTATCAGCTTAATCCCTGGGTGCATGTTTGATTGCAGTTCACCTGATGTGTTCTCAGTCTTCCCCTCCCTCTCCCAGTTTGAGTGCTGCTGTGTAGGGGATTGTAAGAGACTGACAGAAACTCAAATTCAGGTACTTAGATTAGTTTAATTAAAAAAATACATTTATTTTACATTGGTAAAAAGGGTTGAACTCTAAAAGGACCAGTTCACACTAAATGCTTTTCAGTTGCTTTTTTTCTGCATCCAAAATGCACAGAAAGTAGGTTATCTGGTTGTCAATATCGTAGTTCACATCAATGCTTGCTGTTCCAGTGTGTTCTGGTTGTAGAAAATAAAGTAGAACATGCTGCATTTTGTCAGCGCAGAAATGCACTGGGAAGTGGTAAAACGCATAAAAAAATGCACCGAAACTGCACTGGAACGCACATGTCCCTATTTAAATTAAAAAAAGGAGAGGGAAAAAATGAACCGGAATGCATTAAAAAAAATGCACATGTGGAAACACATCTGAAATGCATCTAGACTGCGTTTCGATAGTATGAACCAGCCCTTAGTCTTTTGATGCTTCCAGGATAACATAGTTTTGAATCTACATTTTCAGCCCTTTTTGTATATGTACTCTACAGGAAGACTATTGAAGCCGTGTTGACTGTACCTTTTGACAATTACAGACAAGTATTTATAGAACATTCTTTGAGGGCTGAAAACTGATCAGTTATTAAGCTCAGTCCAAAATAAGCACAAGCCCTTGTGACTTTACCAGCTGTTACCGGTCTAATGCCAGCTTCAGCTAACAAATAGATCTTTATAAGCCAGCTTCTGGATCTATTAGTTGTAAACTCCATTACTCAGGAACTAAGAACTTTTCTAAATCCTAGCTGTTATTGCTTTCTGTGCTATGACCTTTCCAACTTGGTCAACTGGACACTTCCTATGCTAATGGGAGGGGAGAGGTGATAATCTTCAGGCCCATAGATTATATTGACAGCTGGGTTTTAATGTGTGCATGGATTCAAAAGGAAAAAAATGTTCTGCGTCATATTTTGGCTGTTGACTTGTCCCTTGGTGTCATGTCAACTTTAATACACCCTCCTCTCTGGACATAGGATACATTTTTTCCACTGGAAAATATGAGTGATGATTTTCTCAGTTACATAAATAAATACCAATTGGGATCCACTGATACACAAATAATTTGATTTGCAGCTTCTACATATAGTTACAAGGTTCTTTGACAAGGTACATAATCTCTTTGACCTTTAAAGAAACTCTATTATTCTACTGATGAAAAAATAAAATATTAACATATGGTATATAGTACATAGTACAAATATGACTTCCAAATGAAAAGTAGCCTCGGGCGATATTCCTGAGTGTAGCTCGGGGTAAAGTTTCAGTACTAAAAGCGGTAACCCCGAGCTACACTCGGGCTTACCATGTGGCGTTGCTCTGGGATCTCTTCTTCACTTACCTTGTCCTGCGCTCCCGCGATGTCCCTCCTGCAGTCCCAGCAATGTTCTCCGGCGGATGCCGGGATCTGTCTTCTGGGTTCTGTCCCCTGCGACGTCGAGACGTACGGGAGATGGAACTGGTGGGAAATTTGAAAAAGACAAAAAGTGACATTCACTAAATACAATAAATCACATAGTAAAACATTATTGTATCAAACCATTTCACATACATTTTGTCCCGAGTGCTTTGTCCTGTGCCCTGCCTGCATTTTTACTGTTTTTTCTGCCTGGAAACTGAGAAACGTCCATGGCGTCCAAAAAGCGTCCCTTTAGGTCAAAAGCGGTTTCAGACCAGCTAGAGAACAGCGATAGTAAATTAGAACTACTTGCAGAATTGAGTGATAATGATTTGTGGGGAAATTCTTCATCAGACACTGAAAAGGAACTTTGCTCAGTGATGTGCGAACTTGGCGCTATATTTCAAATTTCAGTGTTTTTGGTTTGATTATATTATTGAATTAAATTTATTATTATTATTTTTTATGATTATTTATTAAATTTTAATTTATGATTTCGTATTTCAAATGTTATCATACCCGGGATGTTTACTAGGCTCAGGCCTACAATAAAAAAAATACATATCTCCATGTAAAAAAATGTACCGCTTTGAGCACAGAAATATGAACATAATCAGACCGCTAGGGAGGTTAAACCCCCCCCCCCAAAAAAACAAAAAAACTATAATCACTGCTATACTTGTGACATGAATCTAACCTTGTGATAGCAAAAATGTCTTACACTTCTACCATACCTACAGCTATCTGTTTCTCCGGAACAAAACATCTCTTCAGAGCTATTGTAAGCTATTCCATATGTGTAGTATAAATCATGATTTAATTATATTTTATTTGATGATCCCCTCTAGACTGGTTAGGCAGTCATGAGTGGCTATGTCATTTACCTCTCAACTCTGCCATGATCTTAAAGGTCTGTGCAACAATGGAACAAGGATTGGGACATTGACATTGCCCCCAAAGAGCAATAACAAGCATTTTCCCATGCTGGATTAAATTTGTTTGAAAAATTTTGTGTGAACTGAACCAGAGGCGTATTTTCCATGATGCAAACAAGGCGTTTGTCTTGAGTGACATTTTTCAGGGGGGGGCAGTGCCACCATCCCCTTCCCAGCAGAAGTGACACATGGGAGCTGTTTAAAGGCTTGCAGAAGTCTCCACTACATATATGGGGATGGATCCAATCCGCAACCACAAGAGGCTGCTGGAAGATAGGTGGTGAGGATGTCTCGTTGGCAAATGCCGCTTCGCGATGTAAGTGGGATTTTCCTTCTCCTGGCTAAGGGCTTTTCACCAATTCACTTGCTGCTCGAATGACATAGCAAACCCCTCCCCTCTTATCTGCCACACCCTCGGGATCACTGAGCGGCCTAGAGTGACTCGCCCTTCCCCCTGCAAGCTCCTCCTCCTGGCTGATGATTGGCAGGCGGTGGCCGCCAGATCGGCAGGCCAGGGAACACAGGCCAGAGTTGATAGAGAGGAGGACAAGGAAGGAGCTTATAGGTGACTGCATGCCTGCTGTAAGCTCTACTTTTTTGAGGTGACTCTGAGGATACCTGTAAATAGATTTTGCAGCGTTTAGCCAGGAAATTTAAACTGGCAAATTATAGAGGACTATAGCAGAGCTGTCAGAGGACAGTGGGAAAGTGAAAATTACAAAATTAAATTTGGAAATGTGTTTATATTTTTATATATATATATATATATATATATATATATATATATAAACTGGATATATTAAACTGCTAAAGTGTGATAAAAGTCTTTATGGACTCTAGACAGATATAAAGACAATACACCATAATGCAGCTATATGATCATTAAAATGATAAAATGTATTGGAAAATGCAGCAGATGCTGGAGTGGCCGTGTTGGGGGTGTGGGGAGATGATTTTAGTGTCACCTAGAGCAGCACAAGGGGTAAATACACCACTGACTTGAACGATCCTTTTCTTCTTATACTGAAGAAAGAGAAGGAAGGTGTTAAGTACTCATGTGCTACTTTAGTCCATCATATGAGTTGCACAGTTAATACAGATGTCAAGCTACAAATGATGAGTTTTCCTTTCCATTCATTGCTCTCCTTAGGCTTAAAGGCATCCAACCTGATCTGCAAAAACATTGATTATGCACCAAATTTGTATGGCCAGATCCCATATTGAACTTCTTGTTCCAATTCCCAATTAGAACAAACATCAATCTGAATTCATCAAATACATCTTCCACTAGTCGCCAGCCTACAAGCACCCACTGGACTACAATGTCACAAGTTGTCCTGCACAGAGGGCCTATATCACAGTCATTATTATTATACAATATAAAGGGAGACAATAGAGCAACAATACAGTTCAATACAAGAGGGATAGGAGGGCCCTCCTCCTTGGAGCTTACAATCTAGGAGGGAGGGGCTAGTGGTACAAGAGGTAGTAACTGTGGGGGATGGACTGGTAGGGGGAGTAGAAGATTCCATTATTAGCCGAGGGCATGATAGGCATCCCTGAAGAGATAGGTTTTCAGAAATTGCCTAAAAGTGAGCAGAGTAGGCGATAGTTTGATAAATTGGGGTAGAGAGTTCCAGAGGATGGGGGAAGCTCTGAAGAAGTCCTGGAGGTGAGCATGGGAGGAGGAGACAAGGGAGCTAGAGAGCTGGAGGTCTTGTGAGGAGCAGAGAGGATAGTTTGGGTGATATTTGGAGACAAGAGTTATAAATGGCTTTATATGTTATTGTTAATGTTTTGAATTTTATCCGTTGGGCAACGGGAAAATAATAATGTGACTTATATCAATAGCTCCTGTGTTTTTGCATAACAGCAATCCTTCAACAATGAAATGGCAATATTTCAAGTCTAACTTTGTCAAGCCTGGGGCAAACTTTTCTTCTGGAAGAGTTTATGCTGTATTGCTGATACCTGATACCCAGAAAGATTACTCCCAGAGTAGGTGTAAAGTGGTGTGATCTGTACAGTAATAAGCCATGTACAGACAAAAATTATTATTATATACAGGATTTATATAGCGCCAACAGTTTGCACAACATTTTACAATTAAAAGGAGGCAGTACAGTTACAGTACAATTCAAGACAAGAGGGTTAGGAGGGTCCTGTTCATGAGAGCTTATGGTCTTAAAGGGAGGGGCAAGTGAAACAAAATGTAGTAAATGTGTGGGGGATGAATTGGTGGTGAAAGTAGAGTTCAGTTATTAGGCAGAAGCAGGATAGACTTTCCCTGAAGAAATAAGTTTTCAGGCATTGCCTAAAAGGTAGACAGAATAGGAAATAGCAAGATAAGGTAGGGAGTTCCAGAAGATGGGAGAGGTTCTGGAAAAGCCCTGGATTGATTATGGAAGGGAGTGATGAGGGAGTTAGAGAGCAGGGGGTCTTGGGAGGAGCAAAGAGGATGGTGTAGATGATATTTTGATATTTTTTTGTTTGAGTGGAAACCAGTGGTGGGATTGGCAGAGAGGAGTAGTGGACACTGTGCAGTTGGTAAGGTGGATGAGTCTGACAATGGCATTTATCATGAAGATGGAATAGTCTGTGTAAAAGTAGGACAATAAACAGAGAGTTGCAGTAGTCAAGGAGAAGGCTAAAGAAGGAAGTGAACGAGTAGTTTGGTGCCGTCATTGGTTTGGAAGGGGCATATTATGGAAATATATGCTGCAATATTTAGCTTCCATCCAGAGATCTCCCAAGCATGTTCTGTATGCCACTAGATTTCCTTATACTGATGGCCAGACTTTCATATCTACCTAGAAAGCATCCAGTCATTGAGGTGGAATTATAGTCACAAGCTAACGAAGGCTAAACATACTCACATCTCCATTCTAAGCCTATTCTATCTAACCCAGTAAACAAAAGAGCCCTGTAAATACTTATTCTAAAGCCATTCCAGCACCAGGATCATTTGTCAGAGGTGGCTTCTGTGTAGAGGAGAAGCAGCCGACAACGGATGCCCTATTGTAAGTCTATAGGTGATGTGGGCAGCACAGTGGCTAAATGGTTAGCACTTCCACCTGGCAGCACTAGGGTCGTTGGTTCAAATCCCAGCCATGGCACCACCTGCCTGGAGTTTGCATGTTCTCCCTGTGCCTGCGTGTGTTACCTCTAGGTACTCCGGTTTCCTCCCACACTCCAAAGACATGCTGGTAGGTTAATTGGATCCTGTCTAAATTGTCCCTAGTATGTGTATGTATGAATGTGAGTTAGGGACCTTAGACTGTACACCCCTTGAGGGTTAGGGACTGATGTGAATGTACAATATATATATGTAAAGCGCTGAGTAAATTGACAGTGCTATATAAGTATCTGAAATAAATAAAATAAATAAATGTCATCTACCAGGCAACTACAGCCATTGTTGAACTTAACTCCTGCACACACAAGCCGCACTGGAGACTGGACCGGTGTGGCCTCAGAATTGGTAATTATAGGGATTTTTATTTACAGGGATAGAAAGAATAAGTTTAGAAGGGGTGGGAAATTCCACTTTAAGATTTAAATTCTTAGCAAGGTAAGAGGGCTAGAAGTTTGTGCAGTTTAGTTAGATAGGATTCATTCTTTGAGTAATGGTTCCACACTATTTTTGTTCATAAAAGTTAGGTAATACTGTCTTCTGTTTATGTACATAGAATGCAACGCAGCCAGGCTGTTACAGTTTGGAGGATTTTGCATTCTTCTTTCATCTCTGTAACTCTTTCTTGAACTCACAGGGTGACCCGCTTTTCTCCACTGAAAGTTCTTTCCTTCAATCCTCTCTGTACACATTTTTTGATAATGGCTCATTACTCAGTTTAATTAGAAAGGCAGATGTTTTCCCATTAATGCTCAATACTATGAAAACCAGAGTAGTTGCCAAGTATAATAATACAATATTTAAAAAGCTTTGTCTCTATTTTTCAGTATAATAGAGTTTACAATCAATAGCTCATTAACCATCAGTTATATTTTGTGTACTGTGGAAACTGATTTACAATACAAACTGAAACGATCTGTTAACTCTGACGATTAATTTTGTATTACATTTGAACTAAACTTTAGATATGGATATTCATGGCAGCATATACAACTTGAATACAATTAAAAGGATAAAGTACAAAACATGTTTTAGATAAGCAAACTATGTTTTAAAATACAACTATTGCAAGGCTATGGATTTTCAATTTTCTGGCACCAGTAAATGAGTTTTAAAACAAGCCCTTAACAAAACCTCAGTAGCTGCAGCCACTGAGGAGCAATTCATCTTAAGGTCTATAGGAAAAATGCTTTCACTTTCATTTTCTCTCTTTGTCTTGTTTTTCTCCCTCTGCTAGCAGTGAATGGTAGCCTGCCAGCATTTTAGCCTCTAATGTAGATACAGTGCAGCTACGTAAGAAGGGGGGGGAGTCCTAATGATTTTGTTTAGCAGGCATGTAATTCTATGCAAGGGACCTTGTGTTGAAAGCATCAGTTTAAGACTTAAAGTGTATGTATAGCCCAAACTTTTTTTTACATTTAAGATAGAGTTGAGAAATGCAACAGCAAGTGAGCGGAAATCTTCCCAACGTTGGGGGAATTCCTATCTTAGATAGTGATCACCAGAACATTGTCTTCATTAAAAGATTTCCCCTCACCTTTTGCTCTCATGACAAATTTAATTAGGATTTTTTCTCACTTTCTGTCTCGGTAACAACAATCACCAGGTCAAACAGAGAGGTGAATTTCCTCAGTGGAGACCCAGACTGCCATCATAATAGCCTTTATATATACACTTTTTATATATATAAATATATATTTATACTATCTTTTACTGGCTGTAAATAGTAGAATGTCCATAGCCTAGCCAAAATTCTATTTCCATTCATTTGCATGCTTTTCATCAAATGCCCTTATCTATTTCAGAATAGGTACATACACTGACATTTGCTATAAGGGCTGGCTTGATTGAGAGATCTTGTGGCTATTTGGAGCTCATAACCCCATTTTTAAAGAACCTCTCTACTAAGAGTAATATGGAGGTAGCTTGGCTCTTTTTTTAAAAAAATTTCAGACAATGACCTGGAACAGGCATGACAATCATAAAAGTCAGAGTAAAGTCAGAATTCCTAATCCACATGTTTGCTCCAGTTCACTGGCTGAAAAAAATATGGAAGCCTTTGGCTTGATAGCTATACATTTTAAAAGGAGAGGTCAGTAATGACAGCCCTTAGAACATTCCTTAGCACATAATTCCTTTAATGTAATATTAAAGTTCTCTGTAGTCATTATAGGCGATTCATCCGGCCTCAGGTTACTGCACTAAGACAGGCCATAGACGGGCCGTTTATCGGCCCATAAACGAAAAATCAATCAGCCCCGTTGCCGATGCTGCCACCAATGTCCACGAAAAACGGCCGTTTTTTTGTGGATTTTCAATCATGAATGATGAAAATAAATAAGATCCACGAAAAACGGCCAACGGGCTGGCCCCACTAACGGCGTGAATATCGGCCGATTTTTTGTGCGGATGAAAATTCGGCTGATAAACGACCCGTCTATGGCCTGCATAAGTGCAAAAGTACTCTTATCTTAGAGAATGCATTGACATACCTCTCTAGACCTCGGATCATCCATCCAGTATGGTTAGCTGCTGAATAAGAATGCTAGGCAGACAGCTTAACACTCCAATAAGACACAGCAGTTTAATCCAACTTAGTTTTATCTGCTGAAAGTATAAACAGACAGACAATAACCTTTTATGGCTTATGCCTATTATAAAGGCTGGTAACTTACTTGGGGGAGAACAAAAATAAGAAGGGAGGGGTCTATCTAAGGACTAAACCAACTAGCCCTAACATACAGAGAATCTTGATTATACCATTAGTGAACATAAAAATCACAAGTTGTAGTTACTAAATTGCCACTGGATGTCAGCACAAAGATATTTATACATACATGTTCCGTTCTCAAAACACTGACTATGTGTGGCTCTAAACGGACAGCTAAACCCTTGTCAGAATCTCCAGCAAACAGAAGCCCACTGCTTGTGTTGTCTACCAAAGAATCCAACTTTATTTTATAGGTGAAAAGGTGATGATGTCTCAGGCCCCTTGGGAGAGAAGCAAGCACACTGCATCCCCAGTGAATAGAAGTCTAAAATGGCTGACGAGCTTCCTAAACCAAGAGTCATTTCCTGTCTGAGAGCTTACATATGCAGAGGAGACCTGCCATTCATGTCTGCCACTAGATGGCAGTGGTACACTACATGTCCCATATAAGTAACTTCAATTCAATTAGCCTGTGAAGGCAACACACTCCCTGCCTGATATAATATATTCTATCACCGCCCATGCATATCTACTGTACAGGGAAAACACATAAGAAAATACATTCCGGCCTAGATTGGTAACATAGACTAAAACATGAGTCCACAACATATCAGGGTCTTTTGGCTATGGTACTTCAAGCTTATGGCCCACATGAAGAAATAGTTTAGTCCATAAACCCATCTTCGGATTGGAGTAGCCGCCCAAGGCCAAACTATCTCCAACCCCAATTGTAATCCACAGGATGGAATTTAACTCAATGGCGAATGTCTCGCCTGAACGCTATCAGTGAGGAGCTCTCTGCTATGTATTGTGCCAACTACACAACAGAAATGCTATTCAAAGGAGAACAATGACATCTGAAACTGGTCTAGTATACACTTTAGCAGTCCCTTGTTTTGTCACTTTGACTTCAACCTTTCTGACATTACCATCTTTACTTGGCAATGTATTTGTGACAATTCCCACAGGCCAGTTGTTTCTGCTTTCTTGACTATCTTTCAATAAAACAACATTTCCATCTTTGACGTTGGGACTGGTCTCAGTCCATTTCTTGCGACTTTGTAAGGTACACAGGTATTCTCTCCTCCATCTCTTCCAAAACGTATCAGCCAGGCATTGGACTTGTTTCCATTGCTTTACATGAAGTTCTGTTGTACTAAAGTCCCCATAAGGGGCCGATAAAGAGTCTACCTTTTGGGTCAAGAGCATGGCAGGCGTAAGAACTGTAGGATTATCAGGATCTGTAGATAGTGGTACCAAAGGTCTTGCATTAATGATAGCCATAACTTCTGCCATGAAAGTACTCAAAGTCTCATGAGTCAAACGAGTAGGTTTAGCTTGGAGTAACATTGCATCTAAAATGCGCCTAGCTACACCTATTAATCTCTCCCAGGCACCTCCCATGTGAGATGAGTGTGGAGTGTTAAAGATCCATGTGCATCCTTTGTCTTCAAGATAGTCTAGAAGTTCTGCATCATTTGAGCATATATGCAGCTCTTTGCATGCTCCTACAAAGTTAGTACCTCTATCAGAGCAAATCAACTTAGCTGGACCACGAATAGAAAAGAATCTTCTTAGAGCGTTAATGAAACTGGATGCCGACATGGACTCAACCAATTCTATATGCACTGCTCTTGTAGAAAGACATGTGAAAAGAACAGCCCAGCGTTTGCTGTCAGCACTGCCTCCTCTAGTTCGTCATGTTACAACTGCCCAGGGGCCAAACACATCAACACCCACACTAGTGAAGGGAGGTTCAGGATTGACTCTATCTTTTGGCAACTCTGCCATCTTTTGGCTTTCTAATCTCCCTCTGAGCTTACGGCACACGACACATTTGTGAATAATTGCAGACACTAAACGTTTTCCACCAAGAATCCAGAAACCTGCAGCTCTGATTGCACCTTCTGTTATGTGGCGCCCTTGGTGAACTATCTGGTTGTGATAATATCTTACGATCAATGTACCAATGTGGTGATCATGAGGAATGATGACAGGATGCTTCTCCTCATCTGACAGCGTGGCGAAGGATAAACGGCCACCCACTCTCAACAGTCCATCTTGATCTACAAAGGGACTCAGTTTTGTAAGACGGCTCTGTTTTGGAAGTGTCCTTTGTTGTTCAATACAGTCATATTCTTGTCTGAAACAGGCGTGTTGTACAGAAGAAATTATAACTGTTTTGGCCTGTGAAAGTTCTTCTAAACTGACTCTTTCATGGAAAACTCCCCAGCTTCCGGGTTGATCATCATTCGTTTTCTTTTGGAAGCTTTTGGCAATATGAATTAATTTTGCTATAACCCTGCTTAGTCTCTTCCAGTTGGAAAATCTTTCGAAACAATGCGTCCGTAGTCTGGTGTCAAAGGCTTTAGTACTGAAGTTTACTACTTCTGACCTAATTTCAGGATCAGCTTCAGGATCCACTAAAGGATAAACATTGTTGTCATCAGGACTATCTACAGCTGTCTGATACAGAAAAGGTGGACCTGAGAACCATATAGAGTTCTGAAGGCAAGCTATCTGTGTAGGCCTGGTAGCATAATCTGCAGGATTTTGTTCTGAGGGTACGTAGAACCACTGCTCTGGACAGGTTGTTTGTCTGATCCTATTCACCCGATTGGAGACATACAAGAAGAATCTCTTTGTACTGTTGCAGATATAGCCTAAAACTGTTTTACTGTCTGTAAAGAATTTCACAGCATCTAGGCTCAGGTCTATCTCGTCTCTCACTAGCTCATATAGTTCAACCGCTAGTACAGCTGCACATAACTCTAGGCGTGGAATTGTATGTGCCGGCCTAGGGCTCAGTTTGGATTTTCCCATTACGAATCCAACATGACAGACATTTCCTGCATCACTTACCTTCAAGTAAGCGACTGCACCTATTGCTATAACGGAGGCATCTGAAAAGATGTATAGTTCTCTCTTGCAGGCCTGTGACAATGAAACAGGAACATAACATCTGGATATTTGAAGACATTGTAAAGCTTGTAAAGACTCTGTCCATTGTACCCACTCATGGAGTCTCTCTTGTGGAAGTAAGGCATCCCACTCACTTTCTCCACTTGACAGTTCACGAACTAAGGCCTTACCTTTTATGGTGACTGGTGCTACAAACCCGAGAGGATCATAAAGACTGTTCACAGTGGATAGGATCCCTCTTCTTGTGAATGGCTTTTCTGCTAAAGAAACCTGAAACACAAAGCAGTCTTTATCTAGATCCCAGCTTAGGCCTAAACTCTTCTGTAAAGGAAGGGTGTCTGTTCCCAGGCACAGTTCTTTGAGATCTTTAGCTCTATCTTCTGCGGTGAAAGCTTCCATGACTTGTTTGCTGTTAGAGGCAATCTTATGTAGTCGCAGATTAGACTCCGCCAGCATCTGTTTTGCTTTGTTGAGAATGTCGACTGCTCCTTCAGGTGTGTTAGCTGAAGCAAGTCCATCGTCTACATAGAAATGTCTCATCACAAAGTGTTTGGCATCTTGACCATAACATTCTGCACCTTTCTGGGCAGCTTTGCGCATGCAGTATATGGCAACAGCAGGAGACGGGCTGTTACCAAAAACATGTACTCTCATTCTGTACTCTGTCACCTCTTTAGCTATGTCATTATCCTTGTACCACAGGAAACGCAGGTAGTCACGATGGTCCTCTCTCACTAGGAAACAATAAAACATCTGTTGCACATCACCTGTGAAAGCAATAGGCTCTTTCCTGAAGCTTAAGAGGACTCCCAAAAGTGTGTTATTTAGATCTGGGCCACTCAGTAGTACATCATTCAATGAAACACCTCCATGTTGAGCACTGGAATCGAACACAACTCTTATTTGGTCTGGCTTGTGTGGATGGTAAACGCCAAACATCGGCAGATACCAGTGTTCTTTACCTTCATCCAGTGATGGTGCTACTTCAGCATGATTATTATCAAGCATCCTTTTGATGAATTCTGTAAAGTCTTTTTTCACTTCAGGCTTTCTTTGCAAGGTTTTACATAGTGTGTTCAGGCGCTTCAAGGCCTGCTCTCTGTTACTGGGTAAGTAACACCTTGGTGTGCGAAAGGGTAAGGGAGCTACCCAATTGTTGTTTTCATCTTGGAAAGTCTCTTTATCCATGATATGGAGAAAAGCTCGATCATCTATAGACATTGCTTGTTTGTCGTCATCTTTTGTTCTCTGGAATACTGAGTTCCCTAAAGTGTCAGACTCCATGCCCAGTAATTCTCAGGGCAGTCATCAAACTTGAGAAAGCCCGAATTAACCATTTCTTTACGGATAAGATATTTAGTGACATCTTGTGTACTCTGGTGTTTGGATTGCTGTACTAAGGATTCATTTTTAATCGCTCTGGTACTGCTGGCCTCATCGGTTTGTTTTCGTACACTCAGGGGTTCTGCTGGTCTTGGTTTAGATTCAGCTGATTCTGGATTGGTTTGTTTTTGTACACTCAGGGATTCTGCTGGTCTTGGTTTAGATTCAGCTGACTCTAGATTAGGGAACTGTTTTGTTGCATTGCTGCTTGAAAGTTCTTGGACATACTCCCTTGTGCGTTCTACTGAGGAGAGGGGTTTCTCAGGCACATATGGGCCTTCGTGGATAGACCCACTTCCATACCGTTCCATTTCGGCATAAGCTGCGGCCTCTGCTGCGGCGGCTGCACACTGACGCTGAAGAAAATGCAACTTTGCTTCTTGTTCTGATTTTTCTTTTTCTTTCTCAGCTCTTTCCTTTATAATGGCAGCCTCTGCTGCTGCAGCGGCGGCTTCTTTCTCAGCAATTTCCTTCATAACGGTGGCCTCTTTCTCAGCGAATTCTAGCTGAACACGAGCTGCCTCTGCTTTGGCGCGAGCTCTGGCTAAAAGGGCACTTGCTGATGAAATCTGACTGGACCTTGCTGATCTAGACGAGTGTGAGCGTGCATCATCTTGCTGGACACTTGGCATGCTCTCCCTGCCTTGATGTGTCCCGGGTGGCTGATCTTCAGCCTTATACTGTCTTCCTGATCTTAGACTCATTCTGTCTGTGCAGTGACTCCTATCTCCAGGCTTGTTGCGCTTCACCTTTTCACTGCTGTGCAGTGACTCCTATCTCCAGGCTTGTTGCGCTTCACCTTTTCACTGTTCCGTTCTCAAAACACTGACTATGTGTGGCTCTAAACGGACAGCTAAACCCTTGTCAGAATCTCCAGCAAACAGAAGCCCACTGCTTGTGTTGTCTACCAAAGAATCCAACTTTATTTTATAGGTGAAAAGGTGATGATGTCTCAGGCCCCTTGGGAGAGAAGCAAGCACACTGCATCCCCAGTGAATAGAAGTCTTAAATGGCTGACGAGCTTCCTAAACCAAGAGTCATTTCCTGTCTGAGAGCTTACATATGCAGAGGAGACCTGCCATTCATGTCTGCCACTAGATGTCAGTGGTACACTACATGTCCCATATAAGTAACTTCAATTCAATTAGCCTGTGAAGGCAACACAATACATAATGAAATACTTCTATGGTAAAGTGTTCCAGACCATTCCACTTTCAGCCAGAATTTTCACTTTAGACCTTGTACTAAAAAAGTCTGCTACAGTCTGTGGTGAATCAGTATATTGTAGGGACATACTCTATACGGCTGAAAATGTGTGCATTCCTGACACTTATACAGTATGACCTTTTTGGACAAGCTAATCAATTGGATTCATCATTCTGTGAGGGTCACTTGAGTTGTTCCATTCATCTACCCACGACATGGGTCTTCCTTAAATTGACGACACTAGGTTGGAGGTGCACAATTGGCTAAAATGTCTTTGTATGCTGTAGCATTAACAGCACCCTTCACTGGAAAAACCTTAAAGGCTAAGTTTACCCTTGAAAAAAAAATCATAGATGCACGTTTTTTTCTCAGGAGCCTGCAGAGCATTGCACTTCATACGGCTCTCTGCCTGTAGCTCTGTATGGGCACAGAGTTGCTGAGCTGTGCAAAGGAAGACGAAACTTGTAGTTTCTTCATTCACAGAAAGAATGATGCTAAGCCCAGCACAGCCACACTGATTTTAAATGTAAGAGGAACTCAATGACAATGGTAAACCGCATAAACAGAGAGAGTGAATATCCCTAACAGGGAAATTGGAGGCAGTAAAATCTGACAGGTATTCTAATCCCTAAAAAATCTTTTGCTTTTAGTCATGCTCTAAAAATGTAACATGCCTGTAAATAACAAGCCTGGGGGATCCTTGTGTCCTGACTGTAAAGTGGCACATCTATAGAATGCATACAACCTACTGCAGCAAAACTGACATTTACAAAGAATAAAAAATGCTGTTTAAATTGTTGACAAATGACAGTTCCCAGCTGCTTTGTTTTGTTTGTAAAAAAATGTCCAGGGATTCCCTTCATCTATACCAGAGCCTCTTCCTAGATGAGGATCTGGTAGAGATGTTAATGGGTGACCCTATACAGAAAAAAAACAAAACATATGCACCCACCCCTTATGCTAGACGATGAGTGTGCCCACCCGGATCCATTGCTGGATGATTGACAATGGACATACATAGTGAGGCGTTATTTGTTTTTTCTCAGTAAAAGACACCTTACTCATTCACATGGGTGGGGGGGCGGGGTGGTATTTTCTGGGGGCCCCTTTATTTTTTAAAGGGACTTCCAGATTCTGACAAGCCCCCTGCCCACAGACCCCTACAAACACTGAGCCAGTGTTGTGGGAAAGAGGCCTTTATCCTCCTCAACATGGGGACAGAATGCTTTGCCAGGGGTTCCATCTAGTATGGTACCCTAGTATATGGCCTGTAGGCATAAACAGATAAGGGTCTGGTATGGGGGGGGCATGCGTGTGGGGGCCCCATTAAAAGCCATACCAGACATGAAGGGCCTGGTACGAATTTTGATATGAAGTTTTTCTGTGTCAGCCACCATCACTGCCTCCTTGTTTACATTCAGGTGTCACCCGGATTCCCTGCCTGGCTTCTGAATGGGCCAAATGGGAATGACTCACTGCTTGTTTGGTCACTGCCACCTCCATAACCATCAGCCTGAGCAGGAGGCTGAAGATCACTTTTGACAGATACAACATTATTTGTGAAAAGCAATTTAAAGGCGTAATAAAAAGATAATCTTCATTCCCAAACAGGTTTATTACACATTGACATTTTTCCAACATTAAACAAAATTTTGTTATTCAGTCAAACACAAGACAAAATAAATATTTTGCAGAGCCATTAATCATCAGCAAAATCTCTTCCATTTAGTCACAAAAATATTATATGATTTCATGCTGCTACTTGCAAATTTGTCTCGCCCTACTAATGCTCCCCTGTGAGGCAATCAGTCAGACCATTGCACCATCTGTAGAGAATGTCTAAGAGAGTCCCCAAACAGAACCCCATCTTTCTGAATAATCCATGCAGACTCAAAGTTTCATGAGAGCCTCCCAAACATAACTGTCTTTTTGTGTGTGTTCTTACTTTTTTCTAAAAGCCTTGCAGTAAATTGAAAATACCTGGTAATCCTGACAGTTAGGAGCATTTCTTTTTCCAGTGGCAAGGCCCTGCAAGTTGATCTTTCCTTTGCAGGGTTGCCTCCCATGTGTGCACACTCTAGTTTTCTTATCTACACAGTGTACTTTGATATCCTCATGTCCTCATACCCAGATTACAGACAGTAATACCTGGTAGAGCAAGTCCAGCTCAGTGAATTACAGTGGCTCCTCCAGCAAGTCTTGCAGCCATTATAGTACAGAAACTGAGATTCACAGGATTTCCTGCATGTCCCAGGGCAGTAGAGTAGGTAAGACTGTATCAACATGATCAGGACAGGTGATGTGCTACAGCTTAACGCCACCCACAAACTACAGCCTTGCATTGCAGAGACGAAGGGAAGCAATCATGTGAACTGGATATAGAACATAAAATTGGTATTTCTGCTACTTCAATTTATGTAAAAATTGTTTACTGATAGTCTTCACAATTTGTATGCATAGAGGGATGTGAAAGGGCTTACATACGATTTTATGTCAGTAGGTAGGGAGAGGTTAATGGGTGAATGTAGAATTCATCCTTTTTTTCCATACCAGTTTCTCTGTGTTTTGGTCTAGTCTTGAAAAAAGGCATAAAAGGTGTTCCCCAGTGCATACGCTTCGATTTCCACAAACATCATTGGTAGAGTTGGCTTGCTGGTTCCTAAACAGGGACAATTTGGTGGTAAGCTAAGATTATTTATGAGTAGAAAACAACTAAATTCTGGGGTTGTCTTTTAAGTTTTTATTCATAGATGTACCAGAGGACTCCAAACACAATGACTGAATAAATGTAGATAACACAATATTTACATATATTGGACCTCAAGTCACAATTTAGAAAATTATATGGCAAATTAGGACTGGACAAAAATGCTGAAATCTGAACTGTGATACGATCCAACATCAAAGTATTTGACAAAAATCCATCAGCCATACCTAGTAATACTAGTATGAAGCACTGGTTATAATGGATAGGTTTGCTGTTGTCAACTATTGTACCAACACAATTAGGAAATTGGAATCTTTGCCAAATAAATGCAACCTTTTTCACCATTCCTGCTTGTTAGCTTATTCATGACTCTGTTGCATAAAACATCCCAAGTGCAGAACATATGTATATTACACAGCTGTCCATTGACTTCCTATTCATAAAATTGGAGAATTGACATAGATCATACTACAGCAAGGAACCACCCTGCCCTCCCCCCTATGTTTTTACCACTTCCCCCACCCACTCACTGCTCTTCCCCCACCCACCCCTGCTCTCACCACTCTTCCCCCAGCCCGCCACTGCCCTCACCACTCTTCCCCCTCACTTACTTACCCCTTCTCCCTGCTTACTCATCCCTGCTCTCACCACTCTTCCCCAGCTTAACCACCCCTGCTCTCGCTACTCTTCGTCCCCTGCCCAGCCACCCCTGCTCTCACCACTCTTCATCCCCCCTCCCACTCTTAACACTACTCATCCCCCACCCACCCATGCTCTCACCACTTCCTCCTGCCCACCCACCCCTGCTTTTGCCACTCTTCCCCCTGTCCACCCACCCCTGCTCTCAGCACTCTTCCTCCTCAACACATGATCATGCCTACAACCTCTTCCCAGATCTGCTGTAACCACTGCATTTGCTGCCACCTCCACCTGCTCTCACCACAGCAGCTGACATCATTCCAACCTCTTCTCTAACATTGTCTGTTGAATTTCTGCATATATTCTCCCAAGCTAACTTTTCAGCACCAAAAACTGGCACCAATTTATTTTTTATGAAGAGTGGAAACAGTGTACAGCTTTGTGTTTAATGAAAATCCAGTACATATATGCAAACAAGAGCACAATGGAGTGTGCATAGGCACAGGTGAACTACCCACTGTGATTGAAAGCAAAAATATCAGCAATATTGTATACTGAGAGTCCATAAGCCATTAAGAGAGAAAACAAAACAAAAATGTATATATATATATATATATATATATATATATATATATATGCACATATATATTAGAGTAAATATATATTTAATCCAACAGCCTTTGGGGAATCAGGTGGAAATAATTTTCATTCATTCATTAAAATCCACAGTAGTTACATGGGGGGGTAGTTTTACCTTCTTCTGGACCAAAACTGCAGTGTTGCAAGAAGTAATTGATGGATTTGGGTCTTTTTTCAACTTCATTAGCCACATAGCTGGATAAGAAGTTTGCTCCCCTATGGACATGTCAAAAGCTCCTCTATAAGGTATGGGAATATCAACTTGTAAAGCACAGAAGATCATTCAAATCCAGGTCTGGGAGCATTAATGATTATCCTGGATGTCCATGTTGAGCTGATTTACAATTCTAGACTTACTGCTACAGTTTCCTCCAAGATGTACCTATGGGTATGATAAAAATAAGACTACCATATTATGGTTTTAAGAAGGTAAGATCACAAATAAGAAGGGCATAAATTACATAAAGGCATAATCACATTAATAGAATGATCATATATTTGTGGTACTAGGAACAGAAGGAGCCAGGTTCCTGATAAAATTCAAACACTACAGGCCCAAATAATCATATGTATTACCTTTCTTTAATTGAAATCTGATTTCAAGTCTGTCTTCAAACATAGACTAGCATTTAAAATACAACAGTTGTGCTTTCAAGCGCAATAACCATTTGTGTACAAACATTTCCAGTGTTCCAGCTTGATGTTATTTATTTCAACATTAGCATTGATTACAGGATATCCATTATTTTAGTGTTAAAAGAATATGCTGTGATTGCTATTGAAAAACTCTAAACCATGCTATTGAATCTACAATCTGGGGGATAATCTATCAAACTGCAGCAGTAATTTTCAGTTCAACAGCTGTGTTAAAGCATCCCAATCATCAAATCACAGGAGATACAGTCTCTAAAATTAGGGAAAGAACGCATATCAAAGGTATTAGAGGGCATACAGAGTAATAATGGTCTACAAAGACCATGCAGCTATTCTGAATTTGTCTTTAGTTTCTGGCTTTGTTAAAAAAGATGAGTCATTGACCAAATATGGTAACATTTGTAAAGGGTCTGGGGCAAGGCTTACTGAAAATTGCACCCATACTTTATTACTTTTTGGACATGTTTGAGGACTGGTTGGATTGTGTTTGCTCTTCCATCAGCGGTCTAATTTTTATGGCTGGATTAGCATGACAATCAGGTTCCAAATCTCAGTGAGGCTGCCTTGTTCCCTTGTTGTAGAAGGTGTCCCCTATATATTGCTATGAAGAATGCACTTGGAGGATGGTGACACCATTAAACTGGTTTCACCAGCAACTTAATGGAACCTCTAAAGAAAGTTACCCAGAATGCTCCCAGAAGGAAACACAGAGGCTCAGCTCACAAAATAGTCATAACTGTCACTTTTGGATTTGGAGTGGGGTGAAACTTCACTGTCAGAGCCATAGTATTCTGACTCAGATTGTTGTGATAGCAATTTATCCCTTGTGTGACCTCTATGCCTAGCCTGTATAAGCAGATATAATCACTGTGGGCAATCCTTATCAGATAGCTGAACTCACCAATACTGTGTTCATCCAGAAGTTGCTTTATTCTGTACATGTGACAACAGGATACAGCAGAATGAATGGTTTCCAGTATTATGCGGTCAAAAGATGATACTTTCCGTAGCGTACTATGCAGAATACATGTGTCCCTGTTACATGTGGACTGTGAGCTGCCTCCATGACACAGGAAGTGCTGTACTCAAGAAGAAGGGAGGAGCTTCATATGCAAAGGAATTGTGTCATAGATCTCAGGGAGGTAACATGAAAAACAAGTGCATTACCAAATAAGGTCACTGGATAGCAGCATATAACTAACTATAGAAATATCCATAGGAAATGGTACAAAGAATAAACTATATGAATTCTCATGTACATTAACATAAATATTAACTGTGTAACAGCATACATAGACAGGGATCAAGATCTGTTTATGCTGACATAGAGCAACCATTTTTACTGTAGCAATTGTGGTCATGCTGACAAAAAGTCCAAGTTCCCCAAGAGAGGGCAGTTTAAAATTTCTGAAATGTGTTAGCATGTTTTTTTCTTGTAGAGTTGGAAAATGAAAGGGCGCAATTTAAATTTGTTTACTTCAGACCTCTGATTTGCTTTTCTACACCTCAGCCTATTCCGAGTTGCAGTTTCCTCCTTTATGCAACAGCAGCAGCTTAGACTGAAGCCTACAAACCTCCTGAATGAGCTAATCAACTAAAATGATGATCTTTCTCAACTTGTTCCAGCGCCACCACAGCCACTACATCATACTGTAAATATTGGCCATTAACTCCCACAGTGCAGCAACTGTTTCTGCTTTTCTACTGAGATCTGTCAACTAAATATTGAGCCTGTTGATTATGACAGCAATCACCAAAGGCTACAAATATAAGACAATTACACTCCATCATGAATGTCTCCATAACAAAAGCATAGTGAATGCTAGGAAGTTCTTTGAAAAATTACTTCAACAATTACAATTTTACCCAGAAAGTTATTTTTATAACTGCTAAAAATCAAAATACATTAATTGTTCCTTGCAACCGTGGCAAAAGTCCAGTCTGCTCACTGTTCCTGTAACTGGGTCGCTGTTTCTTCCAGAAGTCTGCACAGAACTCGAATACAAAATTATCATGCAATGTCTTTATCTATCCTGCAGTAGACATTAAATATTTGATGAGATAGCATTAGAACATGCTAAATGTTTTAGGGGATGCCAGGGATGTAAAATTAATTTTTTTGTAATACTCTAATCTTAAAGTGGTTGTAAAGTATCAAGGTTCATGCATTCTAAGCATGAATAAAAAACCTTCTGTGTGTAGGAGCCCCTCAACACTTTCCTGAGCTCCACTCTGATCCAGCGATGTCCACAAGAGCCTCAGTTCTCCAGGGACTCTCTCCCTGCCGATTGGCTGAGGCAGCAGCGGGTACCATTGTCTCTCACTGCTGTCAATTACAGACAGTGAGCCAATCAGGAGAAGGTGGGGGCAGGGCCAAGCCAAGCCTCTGTGTGTGAATAGACATGCAGAGCCACGGATTGGGAGCATGCCTACTCGAGTGCCCCCACTGCAGCCTGCTTGCTATGGGGGCACCCAACAGGAGGGAGGAGCCAGGACCCGAGAAGAAGGCTGCTCTGTGCAAAACCACTACATAAAGCAGGTATAAAAATGGAAAGACTTTAGTATCACTTTAATCTACCCTCCCGCTCAGTCCTCAGTTTAGCTTTATGGGTCCATTCACACTATAAACTGCACATCTACTGCATGTTTTTTCCTTGTTTCTATGCATGCATTTG
Organism: Staurois parvus; assembly: GCF_062004578.1. Lineage (NCBI taxonomy): Eukaryota > Metazoa > Chordata > Amphibia > Anura > Ranidae > Staurois > Staurois parvus. The sequence continues at coordinate 20,991,730 of NW_028317813.1, read as the reverse complement.
ATGTGTGTTGTACATGCGGTTGACACATTTTTCTATTTGTCCTGTGAGGCCACTTCCTTCTTTTTTCCCTTGAGTTTCTATGTGCACTGTGATGTGTTGCAGTGTTTGCATGTGTTTTTGAGCATTTGCAGTGCAGTTAATGCAGCATGCTGTACATTTCTGCACTGCACTAGAGTGAACTATGCCCATAGGATAATCAGGATTTTGGACTGTATGCAGTTGGAATGCAGTCCAAGATGCATCCAACTACAGCCAACTGCATTCCACTGTGTTAGGTGTGAAAGGGCCTTTAGGTGAAAAGAGTAACTCTATTTTATTGAGAAAAAAAACAAACCCCACTGGGTGATAAATGTACATTTCAGAGATTTTACAAACTTTGTTGCAGATTCCTACCATTTTCTGCTCTGAAGAAAAAATGGTTTGTGCCACTATGTCCTGTGGATAATGATTCTAAATGGGAGTGACTGGTTCATTATAATAAGCTGGTGCACATTTCCTGTTCTGATGAGAACCGCTATAGTTTATATATCCCTTTAGAAGTATTTAACCCTTGCAGAGTGACTCACCAAAACTAAAATTTTTATTGCAGAGGATGCCTAAAATCTAACTTGTTTCACAAAAGTGGCGTTACACTTTAAGTGCACTAGTATGGCCTTGAATACCTATGGCAAAGAAACAGGTATTTTTTTCCAAAGAAATAAAGTAAAATTCTTGCAATAAATATAGTTTACATGGAGGGAACTTTTTTGATAATGAAGCTGAAAGTTGTTTTTATTAGTTAAACTAGGTAAAACCTGCCTCAGTTCCCCATGACAGTGGTTCACTATTTCATATATCTTTGGAAGGTGACATTGGTACAATTTAATTTTACAATTAGAAAACATTTTTGCTTGGAAAAAAAAATTAATTTATTGACTACGTGAGAAGTCTGATTGAAATTATGACACTTTTGATTACAATACAGGAAAGACAAGTATTTATACGTAATTTATTTTGCATAATTTAGGGTTTGGTTGTCATTCACATAATTTTTATATCATTTTGAGTGTGAACGCACAGCAAACACAAAGCATGTTCAATCATTTCTTGTCATTTTTGTCACATATTTTTGAGTGTTATGTGTTTTCTGTTAACTGATGATTAGCGGGCTGACGCGTAATAAGAAAGTAAAAGATCCAAACGATGACAAGCAGGCATGTTAAGAAAGGGACAAGTGTGCAGGAGCAAATTCTATTTAAGTGTCACAAAAATTAAATATTTTGTTTTTCAGTTTAACTCATGGATGGCATTGTGTGTCAGGGCTCTTTTGATCACTGAAAACTATCTCGGACACCTGTGATAATTAGATTGGCAGGTGAACCCAATTTAAGGAAAAACTACTAAAGGAGGGTGTTCCACATTATTAAGCAGAGCACCATTTTCAAGCAATATAGGGAAGAAAAAGGATCTCTCTGCTGCTGAAAAGAGTGAAATAGTTCAATGCCTTGGACGAGGTATGAAAACATTAGATATTTCACGAAAACTTAAGCATGATCATCGCACTTTTAAGAGATTTGTGGCTGATTCAGAGCACAGACGGGTTCGTGCAGTTAAAGGCACATTGAGGAAGATTTCTGCCAGATCCATGCATCGGATCAAGAGAGCAGCTGCTAAAATACCATTACATAGCAGCAAACAAATATTTGAAGCTCCTGGTGCCCCTGGAGTCCCACGGACATCAAGGCGTAGAGTCCTTCAGGGTCTTGCAACTGTGCATAAACCTTCTATTTGGCCACCACTAACCAATGCTCACAAGCAGAAACAGCTGCATTGGGCTGAAAAATATATGAAGACTAATTTTCAAACAGTCCTGTTCACTGATGAGTGCCGTACAACCCTGGATGGTCCAGATGGATGGAGTAGTGGATGGTTGGTGGACTGCCACCCTGTTCCAACAAGGCTATGACGTCAGCAAGGCGGCATTGGAGTCATGTTTTGGGCCGGAATCATGGGAACAGAGCTGGTTGGCCCCTTTAGGGTCCCCGAAGGTGTAAAGATGACCTCTGCAAAGTATGTGGAGTTTATGACTGACCACTTTCTTCCCTGGTACAGAAGGAAGAACTATGCTTTCCATAATATAATCATCTTCATGCATGACAATGCACCATCTCATGCTGCAAAGTATACCTCTGCATCAATGGCTGCTATGGGGATAAAAGGAGAGAAAGTCATGGTGTGGCCTCCATCCTCCCCTGACCTCAATCCTATTGAGAACCTTTGGAGCATCCTCAAGCAAAAGATCTATGAGGGTGGGAGGCAGTTTACATCCAAACAGCAGCTCTGGGAGGCTATTTTGACAACTTGCAAACAAATTCAAGCAGAAACTGTCCAAAAACTCACAAGTTCAATGGATACAAGACTTGTGAAGCTGCTATCAAATAAGGGGTCCTATGTTACAATGTAACGTGACCTGTTAAAATGTTTAAAAAGTTAAAATGTTGTTAAAAGTTTGATTGAAATAGCTTTTGATTTCAGTAAATATGCTGCAAACACAACAAATGACAATTTTCAGTTCTTTACAACCTATAAAGTGTTTTGAAACTTACTGTGCGGAATAATTTGGAACAGTGCAGTGTAAGTGTTTTATGTTTGAAAAAAAAATACCGTTATCATTAGGAGGTTTGTTCAATAAAATGTGAATTGTACTCTTAATAGTTGATAACATGAGAATTATGCTGTTATTTACATCAATTATTTAGGTAAAGGAGAAAAATATCATTTGCATAATCATTTGGAACACGGTGTAATATCCCAATAGTAAGCAGCAGTCTTATGAGGAACTTTTAAAATTTACTCTAAATTCTTAAAATGGCTCTTCAGCTGAAACCCGAATGACTTCACTGCTTCTCTTGCCTGTGTCTATCTGCCATTAGAGATCAGTTAGAGACACCTCTAAGATCATTCGGTGTACATTGACTGATGCATTTGACTTCCAGTGACCTCCATCTAAGCTGCATCAACCTTCTTTGTACTGCTTTTGCATTCTCATTGAATTGTGGGAAGAGAAGCAGTCCTGATGCGAACAAAGCCTGTCAAACACAAGCACTTAAAGCAAGAAATTCAGCTGGAAAAACAATGGTAAACCTGCAAAAAAAGCAGAAAAGAAACTACAATTTTAAAATATATATGACTAATAAAGGTGAGCAAGCCTTTAAGTAGATGGAATTATAAAAAACTGGCAAAGATGGGTGTAGAAATTTGAAAGGCTTGAATGTCTGTCAGGGCCCATTCAGACCATGCCTTAGATTTATAGCTCATATAGGGAGGGAGAAGTTGATACTTTAACCACTTGCCCTTCAGAGGATTTACCCCCCTTCCTGACTAGGCCATTTTTTGCCTTATGGTGCTGCGTTACTATACCTGACAATTGCACGGTCATGCAACACTGCACCCAAATTAAATTTACCTCCTTTTTTTCCCACGAATAGAGCTTTATTTTGGTGGTATTTGATTGCCTGCTCAGTTTTTATTTTTTGCACAATAAAAACAAACAAACAAAAGACTGACAATTTTGGAGAAAAAAAATACAATATTTTTGACTGTTTGCTATTAAACATATCCACTAAAAAAATTTAAAAAATCAAATTTCATCATAAATTTAGGCCAAAATGTATTCTGCTACATGTCTTTGCTAAAAAAAAATCCCGATTCATGTAAGTTAATTGGTTTACGTGAAATGTATAGTGTTTACAAATGGCGGTATATATACTGGGATTTTATTTTTTATTTTTACTATTAACGGCGGTGATCAGTGACTTATAGCGGGACTGCGGTGGGCATTCTGACGCTGACACTGGGGAAACTGACTTGGTGCCACTGACATCTTCAGTTACATAGTTAGTCTGACTGAAAAAAAGGACAAAAGTCCATCCAGTTCAACCATTAAAAAGTAAATAAATAATAATTAATAATAATAAATAAAAAGCACTGACAGTGTACTAATGGCACTGGGCAGGAAGGGGTTAACATGTGGGGGTGATCAAAGCATTAACTGTGTGCTGTGTGTGTTTTACTGTGGGGCTGTGTGTTTGTGCTTCACTGTAAGCACACTGCTTTGCATGGCTATGCTGTGCACAGCCATGCAATGCAGTGTGCAGGAGCTGACAGGTGAAAGGACCGGAGCGGGGTAATGGACAGGCAGGCCTTATGGTAAGATCACGCACCGACGGACGACAGCCACCACCCACAGACCGTAGTCCCTCATGGCACGGAGTCTAAGCCCCAGGCTGCCTTTCACCAGGGCCCCTGATGGTGGGGATGGACTTGACGCAGCCTGAGACCAGGTCGCGACCCCCGAGTAACCCAAGCTGCGGTAACGGCTGCCGCCAATGGCGTATAGCTATTGGGAGCCAGATGGGAAGACGTATAGCGTGGTCGGACAGGCCGGGTCGATAACAGCGGAGCAGATAGTACAAGATGGTAGGCAAGAATACTCAGGTCACGGGCTGGGTTCAGCAACGGGAGGTCAGGTAATGGGATAAGGCAGAGAAATGTCTTGTCAAAGCCTGGTCGGTTTCCAGTAGAGCAACAAGAGCTGAACAAGAGCTTGCGGCAATGAAACATACAGGACACAAATGCAAAGAGCAGCTGCAGACAGCAGGCTTAAATGTGATCAACCACACCCTCCTGGAGGAGGAGCCGCAGAGGCCTGAAAGCATAAAGGCTCCCACCTTGCTTTGCAGAAACCTAAGATGGATGCCAACACATGGAGCAGCAAGCTCTGAGGAAAGGTAGGACCTTGACAACAGGGGAGAGAACTGTTTTGTTTAAAAACAGTTCTGCCCCCTGTTGGAGATGTTTGGCAATCACCAGGTGCCAGCGAGTAATCACAGGCCAGGACCCAGTGATTGACAGCCACGGCTACGAATGGCAGTGCAGGTAGGGCGCATGCGCCCCCTACCCGGAAATGCAAAATCACGTATATATACACACACGTGATTTTGCTCACCCGTGCCACCCTGTAGCAGTACTTCTACTATAGGGCGGACAGGAAGCGGTTAAAAGACTGCTTAGTATTTTTTTCTGTTTGCCCCCCTTTTTCCCTTCTCATATGAGTTGTTGGTATTCTTTTTTTTGCTTATCTCTCAATAAAATTGTTTGTAGACAACAATATGCTAGTGGGTTTGAAAACACTGTGGTAAAATTTGGATCTCCAAAAAACATCAACCCCAGAGGGATGGATGATATAAGGCCCAATTTAGATTTATAATGGGACCAAAGTGACAAAAAGTGAAACACAATCCAATTGTAACCCGACAATGAATGAGAGGGGATATTTGTCCATAATAAACCTGGTAAATAATAGGGGTGTATCGACTGAGACTCAAATCTGACCCAGGGAATCTGGGAGTTAATACTCGCCCATTGTGCAAGTTTAGAAAACCGAGTGGATAAATAGTATAGCCAGAAATTAGGGAGGCCTAAGCCCTTATTCTTTGCGGTTTACATAGGACACGCGAGGAGAATCGAGGGCGATGCCGCCACAAGATAACATTGTTGACCACCTGTTGAAAATGATCGAGAAACAATTTAAAAACCAATACTGGGAGTGCTCTAAATAAACAGAGAAGCTTAGGTAAAATGTTAATTTTAACAGCCTTGACTCTACCCAAAAACGAAATAGGGTACCCATGCCAAATTTTGAGTAGCGTATAAAGATGAGATACACATGGTGGGCAATTGGCTGCAAATAGCCCAGAATACCTAGGTGTAAGAGAAACACCCAAATATTGAATGTGGTCCACGGCCCAACGAAATGGGAAAGAGCGATGAGGGATTCCCCTAGGGGCTCAGCAACATTGATAGGCATAACTACAGATTTAAAAAAAAATTGATGGAGAGGCCTGATATGGATGCAAAATCATTCAACACTGAACATAAATTAGGTAAAGATATTAATGGGTTGGTTAGAAAGAGCATGACATCATCAGCCTACATACATAATTTAAATTGAGAGACCAAGAACGGGTACCCCAAGATATCAGGGTGTGATCTTATGGCAATGGCTAAGGGTTCTAAAATCAGTGCAAACAGTAGGGGTGAGAGCGGGCAACCTATTGGGTGCCTCTGCCCAGAGTAAAAAGTCAGAGTTACAGCCAGGTAGTCTAATCCTTGCTTGGGGGAGTTGTATAAGGCCCGTACACCAGAAAGAAATTCATCAATAAAACCCAAACGTTGTAATAGCAAAAACAAATAAGGCCAAAAGGACACTATCAAAAGCCTTATTAATATCCAGACTCATCAACCAAACTTCTTTGGAGCATAAATTAGCATCTTGGATATTCTTGCATTACATGATACTTGCCAACTGTCCCGGATTTGCTGGGACAGTCATGCTTTTTACTAAGCTGTCCTGAGATGACCCAGGCAGCATCCTAGAACCTGTACTGTGCCATCCTTATCCCAGTATTGTGCATTTCTGCCTCCCCCCGTAGTGTGCCCTTTGTGTTGATTAATAAAACATGCCATAAATCAAAGACTTGTTTAAAATCAATTATATTGAAAGAACAAGTAAATATATGTTTCATTTTTTCAACTATTTATACATTAATACTTGAGAGTGCGTAAATTGGGGCAGGCTAGTAGGTGCCCCAGTGCATTACTTTTCCCAGAGACCAATGATGCTGTTAAGACAGCCCTGACTGAATGAATTCATTCATACCAACTGTGTTTTCTAGGCTGTGATTGGCCCACAGCTGTCACATGGTACCTGGGCCAGTTGCAGCACCCTGTACCATGTGATTAGCTCTAGCCAAACACAGATCACTAGTGATCACAGCTATCATGAATGGTTAAGCCATTCACGACAGCTGAAAACTTTGCTGTTACAATGTTCTTCATTGCAACAGCAAACAAAGTGGTAAAAAAAAAAAAGTAGTACAGTGCTACTATGGTGACACTGAACTGCTCTGATGAAAGTATGCAAAAAAAATTGTAAAAAATTAAAATGTTAAAAATGGAAGAAAAAAAAAAAAGTTTAAGAAATGTTATTAAAATTATTTTTTTGTTTCTTACATACTGTCATCATTCAGTGTCCCTGATCACTGCCAAACTAATCACATTATAACACTGCACTGCACTGGTGACAGTATGTACAAAAAAATTGTGGAAAAAAAAGATGATTTCATTTCATTTTCAACAAAAATGTGGCAAACAAAATTACAACTTCAAAAAACTCAACATGCCTCTTACTAAATGCCTCAGACTGTCTACTTTCCAAAAAGGGGTCATTTGTACTTTCCTGGCATTTTAGGGCCTTAAGAAATGAGAGCCGCTGTCAGTACATCAGAAATGATCAATTTTCAAATATAAATACCATAGTTTGTAGATGCTATAACTTTCACATAAACCAAATAATATACACTTAATGTACACTAAAAAACATGTAGCAGAATACATTTTGGCCTAAATTTATGGCAACATTTGATTTTATTGGATGCTTTATACGTAAACAGAAAGTAGAAAAAAATTATTTTTCAAAATTTACGGTCTTTTTCCATTCATATCGCAAAAAAAACCCAGTGGTGATCAAATACCACCAAAAGATAAAAATGTAAGTTGTGTACAGTATTGCATGACCGCACAATTGCCAGTTAAAATAGCGCAGTGCTGAATAGAAAAAATGGCCTGGTCATAAAGGGGATAAACTATTCTGGAGTTCAAGTGGTTAACACGATAAAGAGTAGATACATTTATATAGTCTTACAGATACAGCCAGCCCTTTGAGGGCAACCATAATGCTGATGTGGCTCATGATGAAATGGAGTTTGACACCCCTGATTTAAACCATTTTAAAACAGTAGCTGTTTGTCCAAGCTCCATTTTAAAATGACACCAGGACAACCAGTGGTTCTCTCGGACTCTGGTGGCCTGTAGTGTTGGAACTTCTGGCTGTCAATGACAGGTAAGGTCCAGTGCTAAGCCTAGGAGCTAAAGCAATCAGCTGCTGGGCTTTCAATCTTTCTACAGAACTCTTGTCATGTACCCTGGTTGAAGGCCGAGTTGACGAGAGGGCTTCCCTTGCAGCTCTGGTCCGAGCACCCCTGAAGAAGTATGGGTGCCGATAGCTTGATAGCAGGTGACTGCCACAGTCAGGGATATAGTCAAGGCAAGCCAGGGTCATACACAGTGAGACAGCAGCGTGGTCAGGAGGCAGGCTGGGGTCGGTACAAGGTTAGCAAGCAGAGTGAGGTCCAGTAGCAAGCCGAGGTCTGCACCAGGAGATCAGGCAGAGAATATTCAGAGGCAAGCCAAGGTCAGCACCAGGAGATCAGGTAGAGAATATTCAGAGGCAAGCCAAGGTCAGCACCAGGAGATCAGGCAGAGAATATTCAGAGGCAAGCCAAGGTCAGCACCAGGAGATCAGGCAGAGAATAGTCAGAGGCAAGCCAAGGTCAGCACCAGGAGATCAGGCAGAGAATATTCAGAGGCAAGCCAAGGTCAGCACCAGGAGATCAGGCAGAGAATATTCAGAGGCAAGCCAAGGTCAGCACCAGGAGATCAGGTAGAGAATATTCAGAGGCAAGCCAAGGTCAGCACCAGGAGATCAGGCAGAGAATATTCAGAGGCAAGCCAAGGTCAGCACCAGGAGATCAGGCAGAGAATATTCAGAGGCAAGCCAAGGTCAGCACCAGGAGATCAGACAAAGAATAGTCAGAGGCAAGCCAAGGTCAGCATCAGGAGATCAGGCAGATAATATTCAGAGGCAAGCCAAGGTCAGCACCAGGAGATCAGACAAAGAATAGTCAGAGGCAAGCCAAGGTCAGCACCAGGAGATCAGGCAGATAATATTCAGAGGCAAGCCAAGGTCAGCACCAGGAGATCAGGCAGTTAGAAGTCTAAGGCAAGTTGAGGTCAGAATCCAGAATCCACTGAGCAAGGTCAGGAGCAAGCCGGGTCATGAATGGAAGATCAGTCATTACAAACAGGAACACAGGTCATAGGAAGCTGAAGAACATCCAGCGATTGGTACACAGCAGAGTCTACTTTAAATAGGCAGCTTGATGCCAATGAGGGTAGATTATTGCTGCAGGTCTATCCAGCCTCCCCCTGCAGCAACAGGTAATTGCAGTAATGATCCGTTGCTGGCTAATTGTGGCCAGCAACAGTTTATTATTAGATGTGATGCTGCACAGCCACATGGGGGATATGTATAAGATCTCTGCTGTGCAGATCCCAACCCTATTCCCTCCCAGAATGAATCTCTAGGTCATAACTATGAACTCAGATGATCTGGATAACATTTGCTTTTGCTGAGCAAGTATCAAAAGCTCTTGTAAGTGACTGCAATGTCATTTGAATGTTTAGCCATCACAAACCTGTGAAATGTTGCCTTTGTGCTAATGTGTGTCCTTGTCAACCTAACTCAATGCAATGTTAATAAGTTACACAAAACAGTTATATTTCCCTTGCAATGAAAGAAAAAAAAAAGCTCTCCTAAATGAAAACACATACTGTATGTTTACTTTGAGTTTTAGCATCCCACTACATTACATAAAATGTGAATAATTTTAGACATTGTATGTACAATATTTTGCAGTAAATAAATGGGGGGGGGGGGGGGGGGGAGTGTGTGCTAGCTAACCGCTTTCCCACCATCCTATAGTAGAACTACTGCTACAGGGCGGCAGGGCTGTGCAAAATCATATATATATATATATATATATATACATACATACATATTATTATTATTATTATTATACAGTATTTATAAAGCGCCAATAGTTCACTCAGCGCTGTACATTACAAAGGGGGACAGAACATGTGACAGAACAATACCAATACAATGCAAAACATGAGGGGATCGAGGGCCCTGCTCTTTCGAGCTTACAATCTAGAAGGGATGGGATAGTGGTACAGGAGGAGATAGCTGTGGGGGATGGAGTGGTAGGAAGAGTGGAGGAGGTCAGCAAGTTAGCAGGGGGTGAGGTAGGCTTCCCTGAAGAGATGGGTTTTCAGGGTGCGCCTAAAGGAGAGGAGAGTAGGTGATAATCTGATGGGTTGGGGCAGGGAGTTCCAGAGGATGGGTGACACCCTGGAGAAGTCCTGGAGGCGGGCATGGGAGGAGGAGACCAGGGAGCTAGAGAGAAGGAGGTCTTGTGAGGAGCGGAGTGTGCGTGCTGGGTGGTACTTGGATATTAGGTCAGTGATGTAGTTCGGGGCAGTATGGTGGACAGCTTTGTACGTCAGTGTTAGGATTTTAAATTTGATCCGTTGCGCAATCGGAAGCCAGTGGAGGGATTGGCAGAGGGGGGTGGCGGAAACGGAGCGTATACACACATGATTTGCATTTCCGGGTAGGGGGCGCGTGCGCCGCCCTGCCCGCTCTGCCATTGGCAGCTAGGGATGTCAGTCACTGGGTCCCAGCCAGAGCTTCCCCACCACCACCCGTCAATCATCGGGGAAAGCTGACAGTGGAGAGACCTATGTGTAAACAACACAGGTCTCTCTCCTGCCAGCAAGGACATGCTGCTTTTCATTTCTCTGCACAGCAGAGAAATACAAAGCAGCATGTTTCCCTAGTAAAACACACACAGCACATCATGTAAAACAGCACACTGTTAACCCTTTGATCAACCCAGATGTTAACCCCTTCCTGCCCAGTGTCATTAGTACAGTGTCAGTGATTTTTTATTAACACTGATCACTGTATTAGTGTCATTGGGATGCCAGTGGCAGTTAGTCAGTTCCCACCCAGTGTCAGAATTTCTGCCATCCCGCTACAAGTTGCTGATCCCACCATTATTAGTATATATTAAAAAAAAAAATTCCAGTATATACATCACCCTTTGTAGATGCTATAATGTTCACATAAACCAATTAATTTACATGTATTGGGATTTTTAGCAAAGACATGTAGCAGAATACATTTTGGCCTAAATTTACGAAGAAATTTGATTTACATTTTTTTACTGGATAGGTTTTATAGCAAAAAGTCATAAATATAAATTTTTGTCAAAATTTTAGTTTTTTTTGTCTATTGAGCAAAAAAAACAAAACACAGAGGTGATTAAATACCACTGAAAGAAAGCTCTATTTGTAAGGAAAAACAGTGTTGTATGACCGCTCAATTGTCAGTTAAAGTAATGCAGCTCTATATTGCAAAAAATGGCCTAATCAGGAAGGGGGGGGGGGTAAATCCTCTGGAGGGCAAGTGGTTAAGTAAATGTTGCTATGGGAAACTGCTTTTTTTCTGTTTTTTCTGCTATTTTTTTACTACTACTACTGTTGTGTATTTACCCTAGCTATTGCAATACATGGTAGTTTTAGTACACAACCACAGAATACAGTGGGATAATGAAACACAGCAATATGATATTGAATAAACGGTAAATTATTTAATTATCTGGATCATTAGAGTGTTAGGTATATTCACCACTAGAAGGTGCTGCCGCACCATAATAAAGTAAAGTGAGGACTGGTGTTTTCTGTGTGGTGGGGAAAACTTACCTTACATTTTGTCTCCAAATGAAAGTGGGGTTGTTATTGATAAATAGGCAGGCCATCTGCTCTCTCAGAACACATTAATACCAGCAGCAGCTGCTTTCCTTGTCAGCTTTTTAATCAAACTGCCATAGATCTTGCAACCTGGTCAGACGCTTAACTGTTTCACAAAGAAATACTCTCCACAACAAGCCGTTTATAAGATTTCTTAGGTGTATGCCGCATTGTCTCATCTATTAGTCATTTTAATAGAAGCAAGATATTCAGTTTGCAACACTGATCTTTATCAACACAGAACAGGAACAATGTGACCCTAATGTTTAACAGAATATATTGTAATTCATGGTTTCCTAAATCTAGTCTTAGTTACCACTAGGGGCTTAACTACATGTGATATTTTAAAAACTTAAAATTGAGATTTAATTTATTCTTCACTTTTGCCTCATTTGCAATAAATTATTTATGCTTGATCAATAATTAGGGAAAAAAACACCACTTTTGGCTTGTGTGGAAAAAAAAATCCAGAGATCCCCTTTTGTTTCACGCAATAATTTATACTGGCTAAGTCAATAGAAAATTTGATATACTGACACCCACGCAAGCAACCTTCAAAACTGTAAAAAAATAAACAATAGTAAATGCATTTAAATTAATAAAATAAAAAACAAACAAACAAATAAAAAGGAATTGCTGTCATCAAACCCTATTAAAGTCCAAACGGTGAAAGACCAAAATACCCCAATGGAAATTGGGATTATGACCATGCTCGGATGTTAGCTGGAGTTCAGCTTTAAATTGTTAGTCAAATCTGACTACATCTGCTAGGGCAGGGGTATTAAATTACCATTTGCCAAGGTCCGGGCAGTAAAATTTGCATGCATCAGAGGTCTGAATTTCATGTAGGCCCCTGTGGTGCATTTTCGTGTGCCCCAAACCACGTGTTGCTGTGGTGCAATTTTGAAAAAAGGGGTTGGGGACTACCGTACTTTAGGTTTCTAGCAGGTAGTGCTGACTTACCCACAACGTGTGCACCAAATGCACATGTACAGATCTGAACCTGTTCTCACATCACTGTTGTCAATCCCCACTGCACATCACAGTCCCCTCCTCATTCACAGCAAGATCCCTCTTGATGAGTGTCCTCAGCTCCCCCTTTACATCACAACCCTCCACACCTTTCACAGTAGTGTTCTCACACTTCTTTAACATCAATAACCCCCCCCCCAACAGTACTGTCCTCTGCCCCCTTCACTGAAGAGGGCAGTGCTGCTTTTTAAATCATCCCCCCACATTACTGTCCTCAGCTCCCCCCATGTTACTGTCCTCAGCCCCCACAATACTGTCCTCAACCCCTCTACCTCTTTAATGTCCTCAGCCCCCACACCCCACAGTCCTTAGCCCCCCACATTACTGTCCTCAGTCACCCCCCACATTCAGTCCTCGGCCCCCCTAAACACTAATGTCCTTAGCCCCTTTAACTTGGCCCCCTCCCTCCACTGTCCTACCTTACACAGACTGTGATTTACAAACAGTGATTGATTGATAGGACTGCCATTTATCGTAACAACCAATCACCTGCCTGTTAACCTTGGGCAGCTCTCACCCTCCATCCAGAACTGTTCTGCCTCCCACTGTCAGCTCTGTGAGAATGACCATGAGACAGCTGGTGGAAGAAAAGGCTCTCAAATGGCAGGACTGCATGAGTGCGAATGGGACAGTGATTCAGTCCGCATCCGGAACCCGGTCCACCATTTAGTGATGCCTGTGCTAGGGCATCTAATATTACCCTCTCCCTAGATGGACAGTTCTGCTTTCTAAGGGTGTCTCTGTGGCTCTTCTGTTCAAAGTGGAGACACCCTAATACAGGAAGTGTATTAGGATGGCCAGATCACTAGATGAAAACAAATGAAAAAAAATAAAAATAAAATAAAACCAATGCAGTCAACACAATTATGAATTGGTAAACTGCAATATATAAAATGTTTGTTTCAGGGTTTATTACAAAAAGGTAGAGACACTAGGCAAGAACATGTGTTTTCATACAAGAATTAGGAGCATCAGTCTATAGATGATATAGCTTTCTGAAATCTGTGAAAAAAAGTGTAAAAATTGGTCAGTGGCAAGACAGTTTTAATCAAGAAAATAAGGCATAACTGGTGCATGCTTAACAAAGAACTCTGGGATAAAAATCACCCATTAGTACACCCCCTACACACAACACTAAACAGTTAATACAATTTGAAAAATCCTTACCATTTAAGAGAAAACTCTAATTGAATTTTCATGAACTCATCTTTATAATTCAAATGATAACAGCATCTGCTCTGCCAAGGAGGAGGTGTAGCAGCAGGGATTACATCATATCATTTTCTCTCTCTCTGTAGTAAAAAGGAAACCACAGTTCCCATCAACCACAGGGAATTGTAGTGAATGTGGGTGGGTACACTAGGTTTGTACATGTTGAATGAGAGAGTTTTGGTCTGCCCACCACTGCAAGTCGGGCTGAATTACACCACTGCTTCCTGGTGAAAGAACTACAGAAGGGATGTGCCAAGACCAGTGGCTGGGGGAATAGGAGGCAAAACAGCCACTGGTCTTACAAACAGGAAACCAAATAGAATCAACGATTTGATTTGAAAATCATCAGTCTATTTCAGAGCAGCTACTGAGTGAAGCAGAAGATGGATGACATATTCAGTGCAGGTAGGAAGCATGTAAAGACGTTTTTGCCTGGAGCTCTACTTTACTAAAAGGTTAGTGGGATTGCATGACGTTATTGATATAATGTGAGGTGGTTTAGATATATATTGTTTTCGCACTTGGCTTTCTCAGCCTCAGTCAGGAACAAATGAATGTTGCATTTTGAGCTCCCCAAACAAAATCCCTATCAACGTAAAAAACTCATACACCCCCAAACACAATAAAAACCCCAACATAGCACCCTGCCAAAGCAAAGAACGTTTGCTATTATTTACGAGACAGCAGCTAAAAGTGACTGCTGCGCTCATATGAAATACAAACTAAATTTAAAGAATGTAAGCCCCAATTCTAAGAAGAAAGACCCAATTATAAGAAGACATGCAAACACATGTAAAAGTCAGCAAGGGGGGTGATTGCTCAAGAGCTAGCAATCAAACTCATTGATGGCACACTTGATAGTGCTAATATGGACTTGTTTGAAAGCAGAACTGTGAACATGGGGCTTGTGTTGGATAAACAAGACCACACCATTGCAATTTATCCCTTCAGAGTATATTTGTGACGTCCAACACCAGTTTCCTATAGAATTTTGATACTATTAGTTGGTTCACATATGCATTATGGATCGTATGATCCTGTTGTAGGAACTCTAGGTTTACAGCAATATTAGCAAACACATATTCAGCACCTGCAACATGTGATTCTCCATTTATCACCTAAACATTCTCTCATGGCTTTTACAAAGTGTTACATAGTTACCTTCAAAAAAGAAAGTCCATTTAGTTCGACCAATAAAAAACAAATAAAAGGAAATAGAAAACATTTATACAGAGCCCCATACCCAGTTGATCCAGAGGAAGTAAAAAAAAAAAATCAATATAAAACTTGGTCCAATTTGTTTCAGGGGGGAAAAATTCCTTCCTGATCCCCCAAGGCAATCAGATATTCTCTGGATCATCAATCTCTGGTGTTATTACCTATAAATGTTACTATCCAGTTATATTCTGTGCATTTAGGAATGCATTCAACTCTTTTTAAAAACAATCAATTTAGTTAGCCAGGACTAACTTCTAATGGAGTCTGTTACACGTTTGCATAGTTGCTGTGAAGAAGCTTTTTTATATGTGGAGGTTAAACTCATTTTCCTCTAGCCTTCAAGTGATTAACTCTACATCAAGTTCACTATGTGGACCACCTGCATATTTATACATGATGATCATTTCCCTCCTGATCACCTCATCTCAAATTCAGTTCAGCTAATCCTTCCCCATAGTTGAGCTTCTCCATGTTTCTTTTCAGTTGGTTGCCCTTCTCTGCATTTTCCCTGGTTCTACAATATTTTTTGTGAACTGCATATTCCAGATGAGATCTTGGTAATTATTTGTAGAGGGGCAAAATGATCTCTCTCTCTGGAGTCTATAACTCTCTTAATACAACAAAGGATTTTGCTTGCTTTTGGAACTGCAACATGGCATTTCATGCTATTATTACGTTTTTGATCTATCAGAACAACCTGGTCCTTCTTTACCATTGGCTCCCCAGCTGTTCTCCTCCTAGAATGTGTCATGCATGCATGTTTATAGACCTCAAGTGCATAACTTTATATTTTTCCACAATAAACCTTATTTGTCACTTAGTTGCCTGATCATACAGTGCATTAAGGTCAGCTTGCAAGTTAAGGACTTCCTGTAAGGATGTAATTCTAAAAAACTTAGCTTGGTGTCTTCTGCATCACAAAAATGGTACTTTTAATTCCAATCTCTATATCATCTATAAATAGGTTAAAAAGTAAGGGTCCCAACACTAAATCTTGGGGTTCACCATTAATAACCTTAGACTATTCAGAGCATGAACCATCAATCACTTCTCTCTAAATACTGTCTTTTTGTTAGTTTCTCTACCCATATACAAATGTAATTTTCTTTACATCCTCATTAGGGATGAGCTCAAAGCTTGGTCAAGGGGACCCTACCCTTTGTTTACATTTTGTGCAGGGGCCTGAGAGATTCATTGTGAACAGTTGTCAGAATAAGTCCTATCTGTCAGTTGGTGGGACTATTTTCTTTGGTCTGGTGTCATTTATCAAGATGGTGGGTGGTGCTGGATGATGTGATTGATAAAGGATGTACTGTATATTGTGGGCCATTTTTTGTGTTTTTTAAGGACTTGTCAAAAAGAACTTGGAAGCTTGCAGGGATTGTTCTTCCCTTTGCTCCCCTGTGGCTCTCACATCTGTATTTTTTGTGGGCTCTTTGTAAAGCAGTGTACATGATTTTATCCAACAATTAGTAGCAATGTTTGTATTCCTCATACTAATAACATTTTATGTATACTGCTTTGATTGCGTTGAGTTAATTATGATATATTACTAAATTTGCAGAAATACCTCTCAGCTCTGTGCCCAGCCCCCCTCTACAGCTCTCACCTCTGCACTCAGCACCTTTTCCACAGCTCTCACCTCTGCATCCAGCAACCTCCCTCCCCTCTACAGCTCTCGCCTTTGCACCCAGCTCCTATTCCCCATCTCTCACCTCTGTACCCAGTCCCCTTCCACAAATCTCACCTCTGCACATACCCCTTACATCCGCATATTTCACCTCTGCATACCCCTTCCATCCTCAACTCTCATCTTTGCACCCCTCCATTATCCACAGCTTGACCTCTGCACCAAAACCCCATTCCACAGCTCTCACCTACCTCGGAACCTAGCATCCCTATCCTCCAGCTCTTGCCTCACTTCTGCTTCCACTGCAGCTACCTCTCCACATTACACACCTCTGCACCAGCATTCCCTCCACCCCCCACATCTGTCATCTCTTCATCCAGCCCCCCCTCCCTTAACCACAGTTGTTGCCTCTCCCTCTACAGTTCTCACCTCTTCGTGCAATCACCCCTCTATAGTTTTCTACATCGAACCCCCACTTCATAGCTTTGGTCTTTCCATTCAGCCTCCCTTCACAGATCTCACCTCTGCACCCAGCTACTCAAAAATACATGTGGGACACATGCCCTGAGTTCCCAGCACTTTGGAGAGTGTGAAAAGACTTTTCCTATAGAAAAAAGGATGTTTTTGAATGTTAGAAAAATATAATTTTCCCTGGAGAATCTCGGTTAGATTTTCATTAATTTGACTTGAGACACACAGTAAATTTGCAGGCAAGAATACTCAGGAAATATCCAGCAAATATCAGATAAAATCATTGATTAATATACACCAATATAAAGATTTAATTTTCAGAGTCTACAGTCTGACTTAATGTAGAACTAAAGGGAAAGGTGTGTACTAAACTGGTTCCTCTCTGATCTCTCCTCTCTCTCTGCTATCTGCATTACTTATAGCTAATAGATTAAAGTAGAACTAATGACAAGTGTTTTTTAAATTCAGATGGAGTAAGGGAGGGATATAGCCCCAGATTTTTCAGGCCATCTGTGTCCCATTGGGGAGATTTCCCCTCACTTCCTGTTCCATAGCAAAAATAAGTAGTAAAAGGAAATCTCTCCAAAGTTGAGGAATCCCTGGTTGTCATCTGGGTTGCTGGTACCATTGCCCCCATTGGAAGATTTTCTGTCTATTTCTTTTTCTGGGGACAACCCAAAATTTGGGATTTTTTTTATACTTTCACTTTCGATGATAATGGTAAACAGGACAAATAGAGAGGTTGAGGTGCAGTGACTTTCCCTAATGGGGGCATAGCAATAAAAGCTGACAAATGTTCTAATCCCTTTCCACTTATAAAAAAAAAAAAACAAAGTTTTGCCTTTAGTTATGCTTTAATTCCTAAATAGTTTTACTGTGGGCTTTTATGGAGTTAATTTTTCATGTAAAAGTAGAAAAGATAATGTTGTTGAGTCCTCATCCTTATACCACATTCTTTAAAATGATTCAAATATTATAGTGACAAAACTAGGGCATTGAGGTAAACAACATTTTTGTTAATTACCTGCTACAGCAGTTCCTTGGATGTCGCAAATAGGCGCATGATGGTGATTATGAAAAAGATATTTTACACAATTAGAGAATTATTTTTAAAAATGTTGCAACATAGCAGAATGGATTCCTGAACTGGAGGAAGAAGGGATAGTGATGATGATTCTTTTACATGTTGTGGTATCATAGCACAATGTCATGATCTAGCTTCGTTTAAGTCAGTGGTTCTCAACCTTTCTAATGCCGCGACCCCTTAATACAGTTCCTCATGTTGTGGTGACCCCCAACCATAAAATTATTTTCATTGCTACTTCATAACTGTAATTTTGCAGTGGGAGGAGTAGTGCCATGTCATTGGTGTCAGTGGAAGGAGTAGTGCCCCATCACTGATGTCAGTGGGATGAATAGTGCCCCATTGTTGGTATCAGTGGGAGGAATAGTGCCCCATCACTGATGTCAGTGGGATGAATAGTGCCCCATCATTGGTGTCAGTGGGAGGAATAGTGCCCCATCATTGGTATCAGTGGGAGGAATAGTGCCCCATCGTTGGTATCAGTGGGAGGAATAGTGCCCCATCACTGATGTCAGTGGGATGAATAGTGCCCCATCACTGGTGTCAGTGGGAGGAATAGTGCCCCATCATTGGTGTCAGTGGGAGGAATAGTGCCCCATCACTGGTGTCAGTGGGAGGAATAGTGCCCCATCACTGATGTCAGTGGGATGCATAGTGCCCCATCGTTGGTATCAGTGGGAGGAATAGTGCCCCATCACTGATGTCAGTGGGATGAATAGTGCCCCATCACTGGTGTCAGTGGGAGGAATAGTGCCCCATCACTGGTGTCAGTGGGAGGAATAGTGCCCCATCACTGGTGTCAGTGGGAGGAATAGTGCCCCATCACTGATGTCAGTGGGATGAATAGTGCCCCATCACTGGTGTCAGTGGGAGGAATAGTGCCCCATCACTGGTGTCAGTGGGAGGAATAGTGCCCCATCACTGGTGTCAGTGGGAGGAATAGTGCCCCATCGTTGGTGTCAGTGGGAGGAATAGTGCCCCATTGTTGGTGTCAGTGGGAGGAATAGTGCCCCATCGTTGGTGTCAGTGGGAGGAATAGTGCCCCATCGTTGGTGTCAGTGGGAGGAATAGTGCCCCATCGTTGGAGTCAGTGGGAGGAATAGTGCCCCATCATTGGTGTCAGTGGGAGGAATAGTGCCCCATCATTGGTGTCAGTGGGAGGAGTAGTGCCCCATCATTGGTGTCAGTGGGGGGAGTAGTGCCCCATCATTGGTGTCAGTGGGGGGAGTAGTGCTCCATCACTGGTGTCAGTGGGGGGAGTAGTGCCCCATCACTGGTGTCAGTGGGAGGAGTAGTGCCCCATCGTTGGTGTCAGTGGGAGGAATAGTGCCCCATCGTTGGTATCAGTGGGAGGAATAGTGCCCCATCGTTGGTATCAGTGGGAGGAATAGTGCCCCATCGTTGGTATCAGTGGGAGGAATAGTGCCCCATCGTTGGTGTCAGTGGGAGGAATAGTGCCCCATCGTTGGAGTCAGTGGGAGGAATAGTGCCCCATCATTGGTGTCAGTGGGAGGAATAGTGCCCCATCATTGGTGTCAGTGGGAGGAGTAGTGCCCCATCATTGGTGTCAGTGGGGGGAGTAGTGCCCCATCATTGGTGTCAGTGGGGGGAGTAGTGCTCCATCACTGGTGTCAGTGGGGGGAGTAGTGCCCCATCACTGGTGTCAGTGGGAGGAGTAGTGCTCCATCACTGGTGTCAGTGGGAGGAATAGTGCCACATCATTGGTGTCAGTGGGAGGAATAGTGCCCCATCATTGGTGTCAGTGGGAGGAGTAGTGCCCCATCATTGGTGTCAGTGGGAGGAATAGTGCCCCACCATTGGTGTCAGTGGGAGGAGTAGTGCCCCATCATTGGTGTCAGTGGGGGGAGTAGTGCCCCATCATTGGTGTCAGTGGGGGGAGTAGTGCTCCATCACTGGTGTCAGTGGGGGGAGTAGTGCCCCATCACTGGTGTCAGTGGGAGGAGTAGTGCTCCATCACTGGTGTCAGTGGGAGGAATAGTGCCCCATCATTGGTGTCAGTGGGGGGAGTAGTGCCCCATCATTGGTGTCAGTGGGGGGAGTAGTGCCCCATCATTGGTGTCAGTGGGGGGAGTAGTGCCCCATCATTGGTGTCAGTGGGAGGAATAGTGCCCCATCATTGGTGTCAGTGGGGGGAGTAGTGCCCCATCACTGGTGTCAGTGGGAGTAGTGCCCCATCACTGGTGTCAGTGGGAGGAATAGTGCCACATCATTGGTGTCAGTGGGAGGAATAGTGCCCCATCATTGGTGTCAGTGGGAGGAATAGTGCCCCATCATTGATGTCAGTGTGGTGGAGGGGAGAATAGTGCCCCATCATTGGGGTCAGGGGGGGGAAATAGTGTCCCATCGTTGGTGTCAGTGGAGGGAGGAATAGTGCCCCATCATTGGTGTCAGTGGGAGGAATACTGCCCCATCATTGATGTCAGTGTGGTGGAGGGGAGAATAGTGCCCCATCATTGGGGTCAGGGGGGGGGGAAATAGTGCCCCATCGTTGGTGTCAGTGGGGGGAGGAATAGTGCCCCATCGTTGGTGTCAGTGGGGGGAGGAATAGTGCCCCATCGTTGGTGTCAGTGGGGGGAGGAATAGTGCCCCATCGTTGGTGTCAGTGGGGGGAGGAATAGTGCCCCATCGTTGGTGTCAGTGGGGGGAGGAATAGTGCCCCATCGTTGGTGTCAGTGGGGGGAGGAATACTGCCCCATCGTTGGTGTCAGTGGGGGGAGGAATAGTGCCCCATCGTTGGTGTCAGTGGGGGGAGGAATAGTGCCACATCGTTGGTGTCAGTGGGGGAGGAATAGTGCCACATCGTTGGTGTCAGTGGGGGGAGGAATAGTGCCCCATCGTTGGTGTCAGTTGGGGGAGGAATAGTGCCCCATCGTTGGTGTCAGTGGGGGGAGGAATAGTGCCCCATCGTTGGTGTCAGTGGGGGGAGGAATAGTGCCCCATCGTTGGTATTAGTGACACAAATGATGGGGCACTATTCCTCCCACTGACACCAATGATACTTACTTTGCTGACCCCTGCTCCAGCCTGGGCTCGCTCTCTCACTTACCTGTCAGCTGTCTTCCTTCTCTGGCCGCTCTCCTCTTCACTCGCTCCGGCAGCTCCCTCGGTCTTCTTTGATGTACGCGCGCTGCCGCTCGGCTCCTCCTCTCCAAGCTCCACCTCCTCGCCGGTGATTGGCCGCCTGTGTGCCTCTCCTGAGCTACAGTTCCGGTGGCCAATCAGCGGCGAGGAGGCAGAGCTGCTGAGCGATCCCGGAGGTGTGGCCAGGTGACAGGAGCAGCGTATCATCCCGCCCACACATCGCCGGAGACAGCAGCGGTGTCTCGGTTCCTAAGACCATCGGAAATATGTGTTTTCCGATGGTCTTAGGCGACCCCTGGGAAATGGTCGTTCGACCCCCAAAGGGGTCGCGACCCCCAGGTTGAGAACCGCTGGTTTAAGTGGTTGTAAAAGCTTAAGTTTTTTTTTTACCTTTATCAAGACAAAAAAGCATTTTCATCAGTCCCAGGGCCTCTTACCCCACTACATCAAAACCCCAATTTTCCACCGGGCCTATACCTGTGATTCCTCCAGGACCATTGGCCTTTCAAAAGGATTTTAGCCCACCAATTTTTTAACAGAAGCACAATCCTCTGTAGGGAACAGCTTTCCTCTAACTTAAGAACAACTCCTATTCCACCGTGGTCATACCTGCTTTTAAATCATTACCTGCACTCACTTGATAAAAACCGACAGGTGTCTAGACCTTTGACCCCATTTGAGAAATTGTGCTCTAAACAATCACCTCAAAGTCATTTAATCTCCACTATCCACTCCCAACTGATCTCCGATCACCCTTCTAGTGGTGCCACGGCTTGTGTGGCATGGGAGAGAGATCTCTCTATTTATTTCTCACAAGATGACTGGGGGACACCTGTACACACGTAAAGGTTTGGTGAATGTATCCAACCAAGAAAATGGTTACAAAATGAAATCTCGTTGGTATCGCACCCCTGCTCTTCTCCATAAATTTAATCCAGACATCCCTGACACCTGCTGGAGATGTGAGAGGGAGGTGGGAACCCTTTTACATATCTGGTGGACATGCCCCACAATGAAACAATATTGGTCTAAAGTATACCGAATAATCCAACACATAACTACCTACACTCTAGATTGTATGCCCGCTAAGTTCTTACTTCACCATTCCTCTTTCCCCCAGGAATGGTGGCACATGGAGAAGAGGAAGAGCCTGGAGCGCCAGTAGGGGGTTCCCAGAAAAGGAGTATTGAGGCAGCTCTGTGCAAAACCATTGCACAGCACAGGTAAGCATGACATGTTTGTTATTTAAAAAATATATATATTTTACAATCATTTTAAGAACAAGAAGCACCATCACTGCACGACTGGAAGGTCAATTATGAGCATTAAAGAAGTACCCTGTCTATTTTTATGGAAAAATACATTAACCACATGCCGCCCAGCCACTGTAGAAATACAGAGGCAGGGCGGCACGGCTGGGAAAAAGCACGTTTTAAAACGTGTGTTTTGAAAACAGGTAGGGGGCGCACGCAAGGCGCGCCACCGCCCTACCTGTCCCGCCAATCACAGCCGCGGATGTTAGTCGCCGGGTCACAGCCAGTCGTTACCAGCTATGTCCCGGCGATCGGCGGCAATCGCTGACAGAGAGCACAGCTGCAGTAGCTGTGCTTTCTGTCATTTCACTGACAGCTCCAGGACACGCTGATCGGGACAGAAGAGTTTCTCTCTCCCGATCAGCGGTGTTCCCTGCAGTACACACCCCCGCCCCCTAGTAAAACACTCCCCTCACACAGTTAACCCTTTCCCTGAATAATAAACGTAACCCCTTCCTTCCCAGTGCCATTATTACAGTGTCAGTGTTTTTTTTTTTCACTGATCACTGTATTGGTGTCACTGGGGATGTCAGTGACCCCAAGTCAATACCCCCCAATGTCAGAATGTCCGCCACAGTCCCGCAGTCCCGCCATAAGTCGCTGATTGCCGCCATAAATCACTGATCGCCGCCATAAGTGGCTGATCGCCGCCATTATTAGTATAAAAAAAACCCCTAAAAATCCCAGTATCTTTCCCGCCATTTGTAAACGCTATAACTTTCACGTAAACCAATTAATTTACACGTATTGGGTTTTTATTTAGCAAAGACATGTCGCAGAATGCATTTTGGCAGACATTTATGACTAAATTTGAGTTTTACATTTTTTTTTACTGGACATGTTTTATAGCAAAAAGTCCAAAATATTGTTTTTTTTCCTCAAAATTGTCAGCCTTTTTTTTATAGCGCAAAAAATAAAAACCACACAGGTGATCAAATACCACCAAAAGAAAGCTCAATTTGTGGGAAAAAAAAGGATGTAAATTTCATTTATGTACCGTTTTACATGACCGCCCAATTGTCCGTTAAACTAGCGCAGTGCTGTATAGCAGAAAAATGGCGTAAATTGCAGTATCTATACCATAGTTTGTAGATGCTATAACTTTCACACAATCAATATACACTTATTGGGATTTTTTTTTACCAAAAACATGTAGCAGAATACATTTTGGCCTAAATTTATAACTAACTTGGAGTTTACTATATATTTTTTATAGCTGAAAGTAAAAAATATTGTTTTTCTTCAAAATTTGTGGCCTTTTTTTGTTTATAGCGTGAAAAATAAAAAGTGCACAGGTGATCAAATACCACCGAAAGAAAGCTCTATTTGTGTGAAAAAAAGGACGTAAATTTCGTTTGGGTGCAGCATTGCATGACCGTGCAATTATCAGTTGAATTAGTGCAGCGCCGAGTAGCAAAAAGAGGCCTGGTCATTAAGGGGGGTAAATCCTCAGGAGGGCAAGTGGTTAAAACATAAATAAATACATGTACTGACCTCTATACTGCTTCTCCTCCTTTGATCCTTTTAATGATGCTTCTCTGCTACTTGTGCCCTTGTTCCCACACCACCATTTTGATAATTCAGGGTTAGCTCACAATATAGTTTTATTTTACATACAAAAGATGGAGTGCGTGGCTCATCTGGTGACATCACATTCATCTGTTAAAAAAAAAAAAAGGAAGCCTTTCCCCGAAATCTTGTGAAGTCTTGGACCTTGGTCCATACAGGTAGGCTGATTGTGTGAAAAAACTGAAAACATTGTGTAGCACCACATACAGTAGTATCAACACCAGTGACATTATTAGCACTATGAGCATAAGGAAAATATATTGTGCAGCATCAGACACAGCAACTTATACCACAAATCATCAGCAGCATGAGCAACTTGGACCAAACAAGGAGGGTGATGATGAAAAACATTTGTGCATCACCACACAGAGCAGTATGTAGTGATACTACTCTGAGTGTGGTGATCCACAAATGTTGTGCAAAGGAGAAATCTTCCATCATTTTTGGACCAGACAATGAAACTTCTAAATTATGAATATTTCATTTTTACAAGTTTCTCAAAATAATAAATGTATATGGCAAATCCAACACAACAAACACTTTACTCCTGCGCTAGGAAAGGACTCAGTAGACCCAATAGGAATGTTCTGTAATTTTCTGGAATATGCACTGCTTGCTGCCCTCAACAGACCGGGGTGGTCCAAATACACTAGATACAAATGGAGAAACAAAAAAGGGCCCACCGACCTAGTGCATTATCATTTAAAATAATTTATTGAAGAAACAAAATAGGTAAATGTATATGGGCAGTGATTAAAACATCAGTAGTAGGGAAGTATAGCTGGAACAAGGTGGATCAGTCAGAAAACTTTAGCATTTATGGCAGTTTGACAAACAAAAAAAAATAATAATCAGGGATGCCAAACCAATTTTTTATTGTTTTACAAACAAAAAGCCAAATAAATAAATAAAACAAATGAAAACCACAGAAACTGCAAAATCATCAACCAAGTGACATATCTTATTTATAATACAATAGAGAATTCTGAAAAGAATCATAATTTGATATATAACCAGTAAATAATAATTCTGTTTTTAGTTATAAGAGCGGTGCAATATATGTATCAGTGGATGTTATGCTTCTTTATGGACTTATCTCAAAACATATTCTTCTAAATAAAAGGCTGTTATTATATTCTTATAGTATTAGGAGAAAAGGCACTTTCACAGAAATATCCTCCTGCTTTATTAGTGGCACATACAGTAATACACTGTAACATGGCTCTAGACTCTTTAGTAATCTTGAAAAGGCCTCTTTTTAGCCCAATTATGGACAATCTGCTAGATTTTAAGATCATCACAATCAGCAATCATCTATCTCTACACATTCAGTAATATGACAAAAAAATGTTTATATTAGGGATATAGTGTTATGTTTCATAAGAGAAGTGATAAGTGGTGAAGCCATGGTAATTTCTTCTACAAGTTTCTCTTGTTACCTAATTTTCCACTCAGATGTCAAACAGTGCTGCTGAGATTTCCAGTTCCACTCCTCTGCCACAGTGCTGCAGCTCTCAACCAGCACAATAAACTCAGCCAGGGGATTAATGGGCTCTCCACCACCCCCCCCCCCCTTGCACCAGTACAAACAATATATATTGGACTGGTGGCCCTTATTGGATATACCCCTCTAATTAGACTTCAATCAGAGAGGGACCCACAGTCAGTGACAGCTGCTGGGTGTTACACAGCTATCTGCTCCCTGTTCACACCTGCAATCTTCCTACAGCAATTTCCTTTGCAGCTCTGATCTGTTATATTACGGAACACAGGGTGCTGCTGCAAAGGAAGTTAGTGCTAGGAGAATGCAAAAGCTGATAATTCGATGATATGATGATCAGTATTTGTGATTTTTTTTTTATTATTTTCAGAGTCACCTTAATCATCATATAAAGTACTTTCATGTTTTCAATATATCACTGTATATGTGAAAAGGTTTGTTACAATAAAATGTTCTTTAAGGCCCACATGGCCAAAAACTGCATATCATTTTGTGTAGTGTACTTTTAGCTCATAGTAATCTGTACCTACCATCAAAGGGGCAGTTAATTGTATTTGTCTCTTAACCACTTGCCCTCCAGAGGATTTACCCCCCTTCCTGACCAGGCTATTTTTTGTGATAGAGCTCTGCGATACTGTAACTGACAATTGCACGGTCATGCAATGCTGTACATAAATTACATTTATGTCCTTTTTTTCCCCACAAAAGAGCTGTATTTGATCACCTGTGTGTTTTTTTTAGTTTTTGTGCTATAAAAAAAAGACCGACAATTTTGAAAAAAAAAATACTGTATATATTTTTTACTTTTTGCTATAAAACATATCCAGTAAAAAGTTTTTAAAATGAAATGCCATTTAGGTCAAAATGTATTCTTCTACATGTCTTTGCTAAAAAAAAAAATCCCAATACGTGTAAATTAATTGGTTTATGTGAAACTTATAACGTCTACAAATGGCAGCATATATACTGGAGTTTTTGTTTAAATTTTTTTATACTAGTAATGGCGGCGATCAGCGACTTATAGCGGGACTGTGGGACTGCGGTGGGCATTCTGACACTGGGTGGGAACTGACTAACTGCCACTGACATCCCAATGACACTAATACAGTGATCAGTGCTAATAAAAAGCGCTGACACTGTACTAATGGCACTGGGCAGGAGCGAGCTGCCATCCGGGGCAATCAAAGGGTTAATTGTGTGCTGCGTGCGGTTTTACTGTATGTGCTGTGTGTGTTTTACTAGGAAGAAATGATGCTGTGTATTTATCTGCCATCCAGAGAAATATACAACAGCATGTTATTGCTGGCAGGAGAGAGAATCTCCAGCTAGGACCCAATTATCGACATCTGTAGACGCCAATGGTGGCGTGGGCAGGGCAGCGTGCTTGCATGCCCCCTACCTGGATATGCAAAATCATGTATATACACGTGATTTTGTACAGCCCTGCCACCCTGTAGCAGTATTTCTGCTATAGGGTGGAAAGCAACTGGTTAAAATAATATTAAACCCAAAAGCAAACATTTATTATATTTCAGCTTACCAGCTCCTAGATGTAATGTTTTTTTGTTTTATGCTTTCTTTCTTCTATTTTCACCTGGTGATCTGGACAGTAAGTCTGCTGCTTTTCAAAAGAACAAGCTCTCTTGCAGATGTATCAAGTTACATGTTACGTTTAACACTGGTAGGGGGCTTACAATTAGAGATGAGCGAAGTATTCAAAAATTCGATTCGACTGATTCGGCGAATTCGTGGAAAAATTTCGATTCGAGTCGAATATATTCGCTGTGAATTTAACTTAAAAAAGGGTGTTTCTAGGCTTCAGAGAGACTTAATATTAGTGCAGAACACTGTACCTTTAATTTAAATGCCCTTGGAGTCTGCTGGGGAAGAGAAATAATACTGTCAGTCAGTATGACATGCAGATGAGTGCCGTCGATCTAAGAATCACCGCACACTTCACTCATTTGGGCAGTCACGGGGCCAAAACCAGAGTGTGGAGCCACAGTGTGGCGGTGGAGGCAGCAGCAATGGGAGGCCATACAGCACCCTATGACAAAAATGGAAACCACCAACAGTGTGAGGAGACCTGAAAGTGGCACATGGCAGAGTGTGGCGATAGAGACAGCAGCAATGGGAGGCCGTACAGGGACCCATGACACACTCTGGACCTGGCAGCAGCATGAGGAGGCGGTACAGGGGCCCATGGCAGATTACGGGCCTGGCAGCAGCATGAGGAGTCGGTACGGGGGCCCATGGCAGATTACGGGCCTGGCAGCAGCAATGGGAGGCCGTACAGGGACCCATGACACACTCTGGACCTGGCAGCAGCATGGGGAGGCGGTACAGGGGCCCATGACAGATTACAGGCCTGGCAGCAGCATGAGGAGTCGGTACGGGGGCCCATGACACACTCTGGACCTGGCAGCAGCATGAGGAGGCGGTACAGGGGCGCATGACAGATTACGAGCCTGGCAGCAGCAACTTGGACAGGAGGACGTTCAGCTTCTGCACCGTCGGGTGCGTGCTCGCAAACTGTTGTCTCTTGGAAACGGATTCCAAGAAAGACTGCTGACGGAATCCGTGAAGAGGAGTAGCAGGAGAAGGAGCATCTGAACGAGCGGAATATGCCAACAAGCGACAACAGGGGCCCATGACAGATTACGGGCCTGGCAGCAGCATGAGGAGTCGGTACGGGGGCCCATGGCAGATTAGGGGCCGGGCAGCAGCTATGGGAGGCCCGTAATCTGCCAGCACCCTATGACAAAAAATGGAACCCACCAGCAGTGTGAGGAGACCTGAAAGTGGCACATGGCAGAGTGTGGCGATGGAGACAGCAGCAATGGGAGGCCGTACAGGGACCCATGAGAGACTCTGGACCTGGCAGCAGCATGAGGAGGCGGTATAGGGGCCCATGGCAGATTAGGGGCCTGGCAGCAGCTATGGGAGGCCCGTAATCTGCCAGCACCCTATGACAAAAAATGGAACACACCAGCAGTGTGAGGAGACCTGAAAGTGGCACATGGCAGAGTGTGGCGATGGAGACAGCAGCAATGGGAGGCCGTACAGGGACCCATGACAGACTCTGGACTTGGCAGCAGCATGAGGAGGCGGTATAGGGGCCCATGGCAGATTAGGGGCCTGGCAGCAGCTATGGGAGGCCCGTAATCTGCCAGCACCCTATGACAAAAAATGGAACACACCAGCAGTGTGAGGAGACCTGAAAGTGGCACATGTTTGGGGCATGATTCATGGCGGATTTAGTCAGTTGTGTCAGGAACTGGTGGTTTGAAATCCAGACTAATCCACGCCTGATTCATTTTCACAAACGTGAGTCTCTCCACACTTTGGGTGGACAGTCGTGTCCTCCGCGGAGTTGCAATACCTCCTGCCGCACTAAACACGCGTTCCGATGCCACGCTACTGGCCGGGCATGACAGCCTTTCAAGGGCAAATTCAGCTAGTTGGGGCCAAAGGTCAAGTTTCGTTGCCCAGTAGTCAAGGGGATTGTCTACCTCGGTTGGCAGGGTGCTGTCCAAGTAGGCCTAAGCCTGTTGTTTGAGGTCCTGCTCCAGGTCCACCTGATGCTGCTGCTGCTGCGGCTGGTTAGTAGTTTCCTCACTGCGCTGGTGAAGAAAGCTACTCATCATCGACTGCAGACTGAGGCAGCCGCTGCTGGTGGAGCTGCCACTGCTCCTACCACCCCACCCCTCCCCTGCTGCCATGGCAGCGGAACGCGAGCGCACAGGGCCCACAGTGTCTGAGGATGGACGTTGGCGCAGACAGGCAGAGACCAGCTGACTACATAGGTGGTTTTTATAGTACGTTATTTTGGCCTCCCTCTCAGCAGGTGTGAAAAAGGCCACCATTTTTGAACGGTAGCGAGGGTCCAACAAGGTGGACAGCCAAAAGTCATCCCTCTGTCTGATGGTTATTATTCGGCTGTCGCTACGCAAGCAAGCGAGCATGCTATGGGCCATTTGTGCCAAGGAATGCGAGGGACTCCCTGCCTCCATCTCCACAGCATACTGCCACGGTGCGTCTGGGTCCTCTGTCTCCTCTTCCTCCTCCTCTACCAGATGCTCCTGCTCCTCCACTCCTGTCCGCTGAGTGGAAAAACCACCCATTTCACTCAATAATTCCTGAGCACCAATGTCCTCCTCTACCTCCTCCTCTTCTTCCTGTCCTGCCCCCACAGGGGTCATGTGGCGTTGAGATCTGTGCGCCACGTCTACCGCACCCTGACCAGCCATTGTTAACAGCATTTGTTCCAGGACGTGCAACAGAGGAATGACGTCGTTCATCCCATAGTCCTGCCGACTCACGAATAGCGTGGTCTCCTCAAAGGGCCTGAGCAAGCGCAGGTGTCACGCATGAGCTGCCAATGGCTGACATCTAAGTTACACAGGGAGTACCTTTATCCGCTTTTAACATCAGGAAATCTGTGATGGCCTTTTGCTGTTTGTAAAGGCGGTCTAACATATGTAGGGTTGAATTCCACCTTGTTGCAACGTCACAGCATGAGGAGTCGGTATAGGGGCCCATGGCAGATTAGGGGCCTGGCAGCAGCTATGGGAGGCCCGTAATCTGCCAGCACCCTATGACAAAAAATGGAACACACCAGCAGTGTGAGGAGACCTGAAAGTGGCACATGGCAGAGTGTGGCGATGGAGACAGCAGCAATGGGAGGCCGTACAGGGACCCATGAGAGACTCTGGACCTGGCAGCAGCATGAGGAGGCGGTATATAGGGGCCTATGGCAGATTAGGGGCCTGGCAGCAGCTATAGGAGGCCCGTAATCTGCCAGCACCCTATGTCAATAAATTCAACACACCAGCAGTGTGTGAGGAGACCTGAAAGTGGCACATGGCAGAGTGTGGCGATGGAGACAGCAGCAATGGGAGGCCGTACAGGGACCCATGACAGACTCTGGACTTGGCAGCAGCATGAGGAGGCGGTATATAGGGGCCTATGGCAGATTAGGGGCCTGGCAGCAGCTATAGGAGGCCCGTAATCTGCCAGCACCCTATGTCAAAAAATTCAACACACCAGCAGTGTGAGGAGACCTGAAAGTGGCACATGGCAGAGTGTGGCGATGGAGACAGCAGCAATGGGAGGCCGTACAGGGACCCATGACAGACTCTGGACTTGGCAGCAGCATGAGGAGGCGGTATATAGGGGCCTATGGCAGATTAGGGGCCTGGCAGCAGCTATAGGAGGCCCGTAATCTGCCAGCACCCTATGTCAAAAAATTCAACACACCAGCAGTGTGAGGAGACCTGAAAGTGGCACATGGCAGAGTGTGGCGATGGAGACAGCAGCAATGGGAGGCCGTACAGGGACCCATGACAGGCTCTGCACTTGGCAGCAGCATGAGGAGGCGGTATATAGGGGCCCATGGCAGATTAGGGGCCTGGCAGCAGCTATGGGAGGCCCGTAATCTGCCAGCACCCTATGTCAAAAAATTGAACACACCAGCAGTGTGTGAGGAGACCTGAAAGTGGCACATGGCAGAGTGTGGCGATGGAGACAGCAGCAATGGGAGGCCGTACAGGGACCCATGACAGACTCTGGACTTGGCAGCAGCATGAGGAGGCGGTATATAGGGGCCTATGGCAGATTAGGGGCCTGGCAGCAGCTATGGGAGGCCCGTAATCTGCCAGCACCCTATGTCAAAAAATTCAACACACCAGCAGTGTGTGAGGAGACCTGAATGTGGCACATGGCAGAGTGTGGCGATGGAGACAGCAGCAATGGGAGGCCGTACAGGGACCCATGAGAGACTCTGGACTTGGCAGCAGCATGAGGAGGCGGTATAGGGGCCCATGGCAGATTAGGGGCCTGGCAGCAGCTATAGGAGGCCCGTAATCTGCCAGCACCCTATGTCAAAAAATTGAACACACCAGCAGTGTGTGAGGAGACCTGAAAGTGGCACATGGCAGAGTGTGGCGATGGAGACAGCAGCAATGGGAGGCCGTACAGGGACCCATGACAGACTCTGGACTTGGCAGCAGCATGAGGAGGCGGTATATAGGGGCCCATGGCAGATTAGGGGCCTGGCAGCAGCTATAGGAGGCCCGTAATCTGCCAGCACCCTATGTCAAAAAATTCAACACACCAGCAGTGTGAGGAGACCTGAAAGTGGCACATGGCAGAGTGTGGCGATGGAGACAGCAGCAATGGGAGGCCGTACAGGGACCCATGACAGACTCTGGACTTGGCAGCAGCATGAGGAGGCGGTATATAGGGGCCTATGGCAGATTAGGGGCCTGGCAGCAGCTATGGGAGGCCCGTAATCTGCCAGCACCCTATGTCAAAAAATTCAACACACCAGCAGTGTGTGAGGAGACCTGAAAGTGGCACATGGCAGAGTGTGGCGATGGAGACAGCAGCAATGGGAGGCCGTACAGGGACCCATGACAGACTCTGGACTTGGCAGCAGCATGAGGAGGCGGTATATAGGGGCCTATGGCAGATTAGGGGCCTGGCAGCAGCTATGGGAGGCCCGTAA
Source organism: Staurois parvus (assembly GCF_062004578.1). Taxonomy (NCBI): domain Eukaryota; kingdom Metazoa; phylum Chordata; class Amphibia; order Anura; family Ranidae; genus Staurois; species Staurois parvus. The sequence goes on along the minus strand of NW_028317813.1, from coordinate 20,959,555 downwards.
TCTGCCAGCACCCTATGTCAAAAAATTCAACACACCAGCAGTGTGTGAGGAGACCTGAAAGTGGCACATGGCAGAGTGTGGCGATGGAGACAGCAGCAATGGGAGGCCGTACAGGGACCCATGACAGACTCTGGACTTGGCAGCAGCATGAGGAGGCGGTATATAGGGGCCTATGGCAGATTAGGGGCCTGGCAGCAGCTATGGGAGGCCCGTAATCTGCCAGCACCCTATGTCAAAAAATTGAACACACCAGCAGTGTGAGGAGACCTGAAAGTGGCACATGGCAGAGTGTGGCGATGGAGACAGCAGCAATGGGAGGCCGTACAGGGACCCATGACAGACTCTGGACTTGGCAGCAGCATGAGGAGGCGGTATATAGGGGCCCATGGCAGATTAGGGGCCTGGCAGCTGCTATGGGAGGCCCGTAATCTGCCAGCACCCTATGTCAAAAAATTGAACACACCAGCAGTGTGTGAGGAGACCTGAAAGTGGCACATGGCAGAGTGTGGCGATGGAGACAGCAGCAATGGGAGGCCGTACAGGGACCCATGACAGACTCTGGACTTGGCAGCAGCATGAGGAGGCAGTATATAGGGGCCCATGGCAGATTAGGGGCCTGGCAGCAGCTATAGGAGGCCCGTAATCTGCCAGCACCCTATGTCAAAAAATTCAACACACCAGCAGTGTGTGAGGAGACCTGAAAGTGGCACATGGCAGAGTGTGGCGATGGAGACAGCAGCAATGGGAGGCCGTACAGGGACCCATGACAGACTCTGGACTTGGCAGCAGCATGAGGAGGCGGTATATAGGGGCCTATGGCAGATTAGGGGCCTGGCAGCAGCTATGGGAGGCCCGTAATCTGCCAGCACCCTATGTCAAAAAATTGAACACACCAGCAGTGTGTGAGGAGACCTGAAAGTGGCACATGGCAGAGTGTGGCGATGGAGACAGCAGCAATGGGAGGCCGTACAGGGACCCATGAGAGACTCTGGACCTGGCAGCAGCATGAGGAGGCGGTATATAGGGGCCTATGGCAGATTAGGGGCCTGGCAGCAGCTATAGGAGGCCCGTAATCTGCCAGCACCCTATGTCAAAAAATTCAACACACCAGCAGTGTGAGGAGACCTGAAAGTGGCACATGGCAGAGTGTGGCGATGGAGACAGCAGCAATGGGAGGCCGTACAGGGACCCATGACAGACTCTGGACTTGGCAGCAGCATGAGGAGGCGGTATATAGGGGCCCATGGCAGATTAGGGGCCTGGCAGCAGCTATAGGAGGCCCGTAATCTGCCAGCACCCTATGTCAAAAAATTCAACACACCAGCAGTGTGAGGAGACCTGAAAGTGGCACATGGCAGAGTGTGGCGATGGAGACAGCAGCAATGGGAGGCCGTACAGGGACCCATGACAGACTCTGGACTTGGCAGCAGCATGAGGAGGCGGTATATAGGGGCCCATGGCAGATTAGGGGCCTGGCAGCAGCTATAGGAGGCCCGTAATCTGCCAGCACCCTATGTCAAAAAATTCAACACACCAGCAGTGTGAGGAGACCTGAAAGTGGCACATGGCAGAGTGTGGCGATGGAGACAGCAGTAATGGGAGGCCGTACAGGGACCCATGACAGACTCTGGACTTGGCAGCAGTATGAGGAGGCGGTATATAGGGGCCAATGGCAGATTAGGGGCCTGGCAGCAGCTATGGGAGGCCCGTAATCTGCCAGCACCCTATGTCAAAAAATTGAACACACCAGCAGTGTGTGAGGAGACCTGAAAGTGGCACATGGCAGAGTGTGGCGATGGAGACAGCAGCAATGGGAGGCCGTACAGGGACCCATGAGAGACTCTGGACCTGGCAGCAGCATGAGGAGGCGGTATATAGGGGCCCATGGCAGATTATGGGCCTGGCAGCAGCTATGGGAGGCCCGTAATCTGCCAGCACCCTATGTCAAAAAATTGAACACACCAGCAGTGTGAGGAGACCTGAAAGTGGCACATGGCATAAGAGACTGTGGACCTGGCAGCAGCATGAGGAGGCGGTATAGGGGCCCATGGCAGATTAGGGGCCTGGCAGCAGCTATGGGAGGCCCGTAATCTGCCAGCACCCTATGACAAAAAATGGAACACACCAGCAGTGTGTGAGGAGACCTGAAAGTGGCACATGTTTGAGGCATGATTCATGGCGGATTTAGTCAGTTGTGTCAGGAACTGGTGGTTTGAAATCCAGACTAATCCACGCCTGATTCATTTTCACAAACGTGAGTCTCTCCACACTTTGGGTGGACAGTCGTGTCCTCCGCGGAGTTACAATACCTCCTGCCGCACTAAACACGCTCTCCGATGCCACGCTACTGGCCGGGCATGACAGCCTTTCAAGGGCAAATTCAGCTAGTTGGGGCCAAAGGTCAAGTTTCGTTGCCCAGTAGTCAAGGGGATTGTCTACCTCGGTTGGCAGGGTGCTGTCCAAGTAGGCCCAAGCCTGTTGTTTGAGGTCCTGCTCCAGGTCCACCTGATGCTGCTGCTGCTGCGGCTGGTTAGTAGTTTCCTCACTGCGCTGGTGAAGAAAGCTACTCATCATCGACTGCAGACTGAGGCAGCCGCTGCTGGTGGAGCTGCCACTGCTCCTACCACCCCACCCCTCCCCTGCTGCCATGGCAGCGGAACGCGAGCGCACAGGGCCCACAGTGTCTGAGGATGGACGTTGGCGCACAAAGGCAGAGACCAACTGACTACATAGGTGGTATTTATAGTACGTTATTTTGGCCTCCCTCTCAGCAGGTGTGAAAAAGGCCACCATTTTTGAACGGTAGCGAGGGTCCAACAAGGTGGACAGCCAAAAGTCATCCCTCTGTCTGATGGTTATTATTCGGGTGTCGCTACGCAAGCAACCGAGCATGCTATGGGCCATTTGTGCCAAGGAATGCGAGGGACTCCCTGCCTCCATCTCCACAGCATACTGCCACGGTGCGTCTGGGTCCTCTGTCTCCTCCTCCTCCTCCTCTACCAGATGCTCCTGCTCCTCCACTCCTGTCCGCTGAGTGGAAAAACCACCCATTTCACTCAATAATTCCTGAGCACAAATGTCCTCCTCTACCTCCTCCTCTTCTTCCTGTCCTGCCCCCACAGGGGTCATGTGGCGTTGAGATCTGTGCGCCACGTCTACCGCACCCTGACCAGCCATTGTTAACAGCATTTGTTCCAGGACGTGCAACAGAGGAATGACGTCGTTCATCCCATAGTCCTGCCGACTCACGAATAGCGTGGCCTCCTCAAAGGGCCTGAGCAAGCGGCAGGTGTCACGCATGAGCTGCCAATGGCTGACATCAAAGTTACACAGGGGAGTACCTTTATCCGCTTGTAACATCAGGAAATCGGTGATGGCCTTTCGCTGTTCGTAAAGGCGGTCTAACATGTGTAGGGTTGAATTCCACCTTGTTGCAACGTCGCAGATCAGGCGATGCTGTGCAATTCCGTTCTGCCGCTGCAGCTCAAGGAGGGTGTGCTTTGCGGTGTAGGAATGGCTGAAATGCATGCAAAGTTTACGTGACATTTTAAGGATGTCTTGCAGTGGGATGGTGGATTTTAGGAACCGCTTGACAACCAGATTGAACACGTGAGCCATGCATGGCGCATGGCACAACCTTCCTTGACGCAGAGCAGACACCATGTTCTTTCCGTTGTCGGTCAACATGGTTCCGATTTTGAGTTTGCGCGGAGACAGCCATCTGTCGATTTCTCTGTTCATTACACTGAGAAGTTCCTCCCCTGTGTGACTACGTTCGTCAAGGCATACCAGGTGGAGCACAGCGTGACACCGTTGCGCCCTGCACATGTGATATGCCAGTCGGGTAATGGGACTTGTCACGGGGGTGGCGGCTGAGGACACGGCGGAAGAAGAGGTGGTAGAGGCGGACATCTTTTGTGGACCAAGGACGTGCAAACGTGGAGGCAAAAGCGGCGTGACCTGTCCAAGTTGCTGGTGCGGCTGTGCCGGCACCACGTTCACCCAGTGGGCCGTAAATGACATGTACTGTCCCTGACCGTAGTTACAGCTCCACACGTCGGCGCTGCCGTGCACCTTGGCAGAGACCGACATGCTCAAAGACTGGCCCACCATCTCTTCTACATGTGAATGCAGGGCTGGCACTGCCTTTTTGGCGAAGAAATGACGGCTTGGCACTCTCCACCGCGGCGCGGCACAAGCCATCATTTCTCGGAAAGGTGCTGAGTCCACCACTTGGAAAGGGAGGGACTGCAGCACCAGCAACTTGGACAGGAGGACATTCAGCTTTTGCACCGTCGGGTGCGTGCTCGCAAACTGTTGTCTCTTGGAAACGGATTCCAAGAAAGACTGCTGACGGAATCCGTGAAGAGGAGTAGCAGGAGAAGGAGCATCTGAACGAGCGGAAGATGCCAACGAGCGACAACTCCCCTCAGCAGAGGTGTTGGAGCCTTGACTGGCTGATGGAGGGCGATTGACGTCGGGTGACGGAGCAAGTAACGGAGCGGGTGATGGAGCGGGGGCTGGGGCGGGCAGAACCGCCGTATCTTTATCACGGTTTTCCCAGGCCACCAAATGGCGACGCTGCATATGCTGCCGCAACGCTGTAGTCCCAACATGGGCCCCCTGGCCACGCTTGACTTTCTGGCCACATAGTCGACATACGGCTACGTTTACTTCCTCGGGCGGCTTGACAAAAAATTGCCACACCGCCGAGTAGGAAACTTTGCCCCCGATACTCCTCACTGGCTGACTGCTGCTTCCTCCGTGCACACCGGCACCACTACTGGCCGTGGTGGTAGGCTGCAGTGGAGCTGGTGCTCTACTCCGTGGCCGTTTGGCTCCACTGACACTGCTGCGACCCTGCTGCTGTCTCCTGGGCAACCCACCGACTGTTTCGCTCGCTGCCAAGCTGCCACCCTCTTCTCCTGATGATGCGGAAGAAATTGCCTGATGACGACGAGGCTGCCAAGTGCGATCAACCTCCTCATCATCAAGTAGGGTCTCCGCCTCACTACTAGCCCCCTCGGCTGCGTCTGGGTCAGGAGACAGACCTGTCTCTAGACCGGCTACCGAGCCACTCTCCTCGCCACTACTTCTTCGCCTGGCTGCTGAAAAGGCGGATGTCTCCCCCCGTTCCTGACCGCCCTCTGTTAGCTCTTCCTCACTGTACAGTGGGGCTGAGCCCACAGCATGCGATACTTTGCTTAGTGAGGGAACACCAAAGGACAGGGGCAGGTAGAGGACACGTGATTTCAGTGGGCTTGCTCCCGGGCCATGCCAACTAACGGTTGTGTCTGACGTACCCACCGACCATTGGCTGTAGGTGTCAGAGGTGACCTGGGAAGAGGAAGACGACCGAGCCAACCAATCGACGACGGCAGGGTTGTCGGTGGAGACACGACCGCTGGATGACACCGGGAGCACTGGCCTCTGGCTGCGAATAGTGCTGCCTCGACCCCTTCCTCTGCTGCCAGGTCTGCTCGCTCCTAAAACATTGCCTCCTCTGCCACTCCTCTGCATGTTGTCTGACATACTCTTTAATTCAACGATTCTGTGTCCCTGAGTAACAATTCTGTGTCCCTGAGTAACAATTCTGTGTCTGTCCCTGAGTAACAATTCTGTGGCCCTAAGTAACGGTTCTGTGGCCCTCAGTAACAATTCTGTGTCCCTCAGTAACAATTCTGTGTCCCTCAGTAACAATTCTGTGTCTGTCCCTGAGTAACAATTATGTGGCCCTAAGTAACGGTTCTGTGGCCCTCAGTAACAATTCTGTGTCCCTGATTAACGTTTATGTGGCCCTAAGTAACGGTTCTGTGGCCCTCAGTAACAATTCTGTGTCCCTGAGTAACAATTCTGTGTCTGTCCGAGTAACAATTCTGTGGCCCTAAGTAACAGTTCTGTGGCCCTCAGTAACAATTCTGTGTCCCTGAGTAACCTTTCTGTGGCCCTAAGTAACAGTTCTGTGGCCCTCAGTAACAATTCTGTGTCCCTGAGTAACAATTCTGTGGCCCTAAGTAACAGTTCTGTGGCCCTCAGTAACAATTCTGTGTCCCTGAGTAACAATTCTGTGGCCCTAAGTAACGGTTCTGTGGCCCTCAGTAACAATTCTGTGTCCCTGAGTAACAATTCTGTGTCTGTCCGAGTAACAATTCTGTGGCCCTAAGTAACAGTTCTGTGGCCCTCAGTAACAATTCAGTGTCCCTGAGTAACAATTCTGTGGCCCTAAGTAACATTTCTGTGGCCCTCAGTAACAATTCTGTGTCCCTGAGTAACAATTCTGTGGCCCTAAGTAACGGTTCTGTGGCCCTCAGTAACAATTCTGTGTCCCTGAGTAACAATTCTGTGTCTGTCCGAGTAACAATTCTGTGGCCCTAAGTAACAGTTCTGTGGCCCTCAGTAACAATTCTGTGTCCCTAAGTAACAATTCTGTGGCCCTAAGTAACGGTTCTGTGGCCCTCAGTAACAATTCTGTGTCCCTAAGTAACAATTCTGTGGCCCTAAGTAACGGTTCTGTGGCCCTCAGTAACAATTCTGTGTCCCTCAGTAACAATTCTGTGTCTGTCCCTGATTAACGTTTACGTGGCCCTAAGTAACGGTTCTGTGGCCCTCAGTAACAATTCTGTGTCCCTGATTAACGTTTCTGTGGCCCTAAGTAACGGTTCTGTGGCCCTCAGTAACAATTCTGTGTCCCTCAAGAAACAATTCTGTGTCTGTCCGTGAGTAACAATTCTGTGGCCCTAAGTAACGGTTCTGTGGCCCTCAGTAACAATTCTGTGTCCCTGATTAACGTTTATGTGGCCCTAAGTAACGGTTCTGTGGCCCTCAGTAACAATTCTGTGTCCCTGATTAACGTTTCTGTGGCCCTCAGTAACAATTCTGTGTCCCTCAGTAACAATTCTGTGTCTGTCCCTGAGTAACAATTCTGTGGCCCTAAGTAACGGTTCTGTGGCCCTCAGTAACAATTCTGTGTCCCTGATTAACTTTTATGTGGCCCTAAGTAACGGTTCTGTGGCCCTCAGTAACAATTCTGTGTCCCTGATTAACGTTTCTGTGGCCCTCAGTAACAATTCTGTGTCCCTCAGTAACAATTCTGTGTCTGTCCCTGAGTAACAATTCTGTGGCCCTAAGTAACGGTTCTGTGGCCCTCAGTAACAATTCTGTGTCCCTGAGTAACAATTCTGTGGCCCTAAGTAACGGTTCTGTGGCCCTCAGTAACAATTCTGTGTCCTTGAGTAACAATTCTGTGGCCCTAAGTAACGGTTGTGGCCCTCAGTAACAATTCTGTGTCCCTCAGTAACAATTCTGTGTCTGTCCCTGAGTAACAATTATGTGGCCCTAAGTAACGGTTATGTGGCCCTCAGTAACAATTCTGTGTCCCTGAGTAACGTTTCTGTGGCCCTAAGTAACGGTTCTGTGGCCCTCAGTAACAATTCTGTGTCCCTGAGTAACAATTCTGTGTCTGTCCCTGAGTAACAATTCTGTGGCCCTAAGTAACGGTTCTGTGGCCCTCAGTAACAATTCTGTGTCCCTGAGTAACGTTTCTGTGGCCCTAAGTAACAATTCTGTGGGCCTCAGTAACAATTCTGTGTCTGTCCCTGAGTAACAATTCTGTGGCCCTAACTAACGTTTCTGTGGCCCTAAGTAACAGTTCTGTGGCCCTCAGTAACAATTCTGTGTCCCTGAGTAACGTTTCTGTGGCCCTAAGTAACAATTCTGTGGCCCTCAGTAACAATTCTGTGTCTGTCCCTGAGTAACAATTCTGTGGCCCTAACTAATGTTTCTGTGGCCCTAAGTAACAATTCTCTGGCACTCAGTAACAATTCTGTCTGTCCTTGAGTAACAATTCTGTGGCCCTAACTAGCGTTTCTTTGGCCCTAAGTAACGATTCTGTGGCCCTCATTAACAATTCTGTGTCCCTGAGTAATGCTTCTCTGTCCCTAAGTAACGTTTCTCTGTCCCCAAGTAACGTTTCTGTGGCCCTAACTCTGTCCCTAATACAGAGCGGTCTGCCTCTCTTGAATGACTGGAGGCAAATGAAGAATTCTAAAATGGCCGCTATTTATAGCTCGACCATTACACAGTGCTGGCTGCCTGGCTGCTGATTGGCTAATGCGATCACATGTCATTAAGGAATGCATTATGGGTCAGCGCGCCTTGTCTGCGCGCCTTCCCAGACATCCCCGCTCCGTCGCCGCACATGTCCGCCGCCATTTTAGGAAAAATTTCGATTCGCGCGTCCGAAGTAGGCTATTTTTCGGATTTTTCCAATATTCGACTCGAATTCCACTTCGCCTACTTCGATTCGCTCATCTCTACTTACAATGATCAGCTTATATTTACTTATGTAAAACCTGTATTCCAAAAGGAAAAAAAACAGTTTGCTGTAACTGCTTATAAAGTATTAGCCGGAATTCATCTTTAATTTGTTAGTGTATTTAAATCTGCTAGTACATCTAACACTTTCCTCTCTCGATACTGACAATGCTGCTGTCCAAAAGTGTTCCTTCTTTCAGAGTGGAATGAACTCTAATACAGAAGGTATGTTATTGGTCAGATTGCCAAGTGGAAACAGAGGGGGAAAAAGAAAACCAATGCAGCCATCATATCTAATGATTGGTAAGCTACAATATATCACATTTTTGGTTTTGGGTTTAATACTGCTGTAAGCCATACGCTGTTCAAATTTTAGCTGGTTCCTAATGAACTAGTCAAAGTTCCCCTATTGGGTAGCCTTGTTGGCCCCCTCCCACCTGACATTCTTTGATTGAAAAATACAAGAAGCTGGGTGGAAAAATGTTGCTTGAACCATGGTAGCATTCATTTAGATGCGGCTGCTTTCTGAATATTCTGACAACCTGTCAACTGCCACAAACTCCCTGCAGGAAATGTGTCTATCCATGTTGTATAGCACTGATGGAGGGATCTACTGGATTTTTTCTTGTTCAGCTCACAGGCTTCACTAAAGAAATTTTATTGTGTATGGCCAGCAGCGAGCCAAAAGTTCCTCTCCTGACTACAGCCAATAAAAGGTGAGCTGATCTTTGAAAGGTGTAGACTCTTCTTTCACATCTCTGCTAACTTTTTTCTTTACCGCAATATATAATATAGCCCTCACCCTGGATGGGATGCTGGAAATAGACAGGTCTCCCTTACCTGTTCAATAGCTGCCAGCCCAGGTACCAGCTCCAGAGCACACTGATAAACACAGGCTCAGATCAGTGTATAGGGCACCAATCGGTAGGGCGGGGGATAAGCTCTGAAACCCCCATTGATACCATATTTCCTGTCATCCTTGCCAAGTCACACTGTTCTCTGGCTGGCTGGCAGCTACAGCACCCAACACTCCTGCGGCTACCCAAGACAATGGCAAGTTTTCAGACTTCACCACTTGTTAACCCTTGTTCATGTCCCTTCCTGAACTCCTCTTCATCCCCTGTTACAAGCCTTGTTTTTTTGAAGGCCTTGCATGCACCCCTGTCTTTAACCACTTGCTGACCTGCCGCAGTACATTTACTGCAGAAGGTTGTCTCCTAAAGGCACAATTACGTACTTTTGTGTTGCGGCTCTGCTGTTTTTTTTTCTCCTTGCAAAGCAGGGATTAAAGCAGGCACATTGCTTAGTAAAATCATCACACAGTACAGACACTAAACATTGTTCGGTGCACATTTAACTCCTTGATCGCCATAGATGTTAACCCCTCCCCCCAGCCAGTGTCATTAGTACAGTGACATTGTATATTATTAGCACTGATCACTGTATTAGTGTTACTGGACATGTTAGTGGGAGTTAGTCAGCCCCCCCCCAAGCAGTTAGTGCCAGATTGCCCGCTGCAGTTCCACTATAAGTCACTTATCGCCACCATTACTAGTATAAAAAAAAATAATTAAAATTTACAGTATCCTTACCATAGTTTGTAGATACTACAACTTTCATGCAAACCAATCAATATATACTTATTGGGATTTAATTTTTTACCAAAAGACATGTAGCAGAATAAATTTTTTTCAAAATTTTGGGTCGTTTTTCATTTATAAAAATAAAAAAACCCAGTGGTGATGAAATACTACCCAAAAAGAGCTCTATTTGTGTGAAAAATTATATAAATTTTGTTTGGGTACAGCATTACATGACCACGCAATTACCAGGTAAAGTAGCACGGTGCTATAAAGCAAAAAAATGGCCTGGTCATGAAGAGGGTAATATCTTCTGGAACTCAAGTGGTTAAAGAACTTCAGATAAGGTACTTTACTGAAGAATTCTTGCAGATACAGGACAGTATAAAAGAGTCTCTCACAAAGTCCTCCAAACTCAGTTCTAGTACATCCTAGCTCCGGCTGCCCAGTTCATACCACTTAAATAGAAAAGTCCTTTCAATGCAAGCCCATAGCCATTTTCAGTCCCCAACAATATATATAAAAGTGCAGCGCTAAAAGTTATCATACATATATGAAAAACACAATGATTAAATGTGAATAAAAATAGTCCCAGCAAAGGTGACTCGAAGTAAAAGTGCACACTAACCAGATGTGCACATTAAAAGTGCAATGTAGAGATCATAAGGCTCATGGGGTAATCATCAGAGTAGAAACGATGTTCTCTTGGTCAGAGAGGGTCCCCGGGTGGTGCAGAGCTGGGCAGGAAGAGAGACTCCTTGACAACCAAGAACAGAACGATGATCCGCCTGAAGAAAACGATTAAAACATAGATCACAAATGGATACTCACAAGCAAACCATAAAAACATATATGGAGCCAGATCTTTCAGTCCCAGACAATGGGGTCCTAGTCCCAAAGTACCTGATTGGAATTGCTGATGTGTTTTGGGAGAAGAACTCCCATTCTCAGAGTTCTATGTCTGTTTTTATGGTCTGATTTACTTAGATCCCAATAAGTGTATATTGTATTCTGCTACATGTCCTTTTGTAAAAAATTAAATCCCAGTAAGTGTATATTGATTGGTTTGCATGAAAGTTGTAGTATCTACAAACTATAGTAAGGATACTGTAAATTTTAATTTTTTTTTATACTAGTAATGGTGGCGATAAGTGGCAACACAAAAGTACGTAATTGTGCCTTTAGGAGCCAACCTTCTGCAGTAAATGTACTGCGGCAGGTCAGCAAGTGATTAAAGACAGGGGTGCAAGCAAAGCCTTCAAAAAAACAAGGCTTGTAACAGGGGATGAAGAGGAGTTCAGGAAGAGACATGAACAAGGGTTAACAAGTGGTGAAGTCTGAAAACTTGCCATTGCCTTGGGTAGCCGCAGGAGTGTTGGGTGCTGTAGCTGCCAGCCAGCCAGAGAACAGTGTGACTTGGCAAGGATGACAGGAAATATGGTATCAATGGGGGTTTCGAAGCTTAACCCCAGCCCTATACACTGATCTGAGCCTGTGTTTATCAATGTGCTCTGGAGCTGGTACCTGGGCTGGCAGCTACTGAACAGGTAAGGGAGACCTGTCTATTTCCAGCATCCCATCCAGGGTGAGGGCTATATTATATATTGCAGTAAAGTAAAACGTTAGCAGAGATGTGAAAGAAGAGTCTACACCTTTCAAAGATCAGCTCACCTTTCATTGGCTGTAGTCAGGAGAGGAACTTTTGGCTCGCTGCTGGCCATACACAATAGGTACTTTTCTGCAAAATAACAGCAACCATAAACAAAAATATAATATAAGTTATTGGTTTGAAAAGCTTATGTTTCTATTTACTTTTATGGATGTATTTCCTGCCCTATATCCTGTGTTATGTGGTACAAGTTTTTTTCATGATCATTCAACCCACTTATTCTGAGCCCAGGTCATCTTTGACCTGCTCCAACGTGGTCAACGTCAGCACATGAAATTCTGAGCCCAGGTCATCTTTGACCTGCTCCAACACAGTCAATGTCAGCACGTGAAATTCTGAGCCCAGGTCATCTTTGACCTGCTCCTACACGGTCAATGTCAGCATGTGAAATTCTGAGCCCAGGTCATCTTTGACCTGCTCCTACACGGTCAATGTCAGCATGTGAAATTCTGAGCCCAGGTCATCTTTGACCTGCTCCAACACGGTCAATGTCAGCACATGAAATTCTGAGCCCAGGTCATCTTTGAGCTGCTCCAACATGGTCAATGTCAGCACATGAAATTCTGAGCCCAGGTCATCTTTGACCAGCTCCAACACGGTCAATGTCAGCACATGAACGGATTGGCTGCATTGGCTAATGATTCTATCTCTCCAGCTGTGCTAACATCAGCTCAAATCAAGATACTTACATTGTTTGCATTTCAAAAATATACATTTAAGGATGCATTAATGATTACAGAGCTTTTTATCTTTAGATGGCGTAGAAAGGGATCAGAACATCTCTACGGTCTTTTTTGGTGTCTTTGTCGCCATTAGGGAGATTCACCCTCTCTATTTACCTTTGTAACTAAGAGTGAAAGTGAAAGAAAATCCCAAATTTTCAGTTGTCACCAGAACCAGAATAGAGGGGAAATCTACCAGACATTTCCCCCAAATTTCCTCTGATTTTGTTGTTGTTGCTATGGGAGAAGTAAAGGAATATCTCCCCAATCTAAAAAATGGCAGTTCTTTTAAGCTTGCCTTACTTCATCTAAAATGAAAAAAAAAAATTGTACTCTGAATCTGGATAAATTCCCCAAATAACCAAAGGAAACAACAAACATATCTGACAGTATAGTAATACCCAGGGCTTTTTTTCAGCAGGAACACAGCTCCGGCACCTTCAACACTGAATGTATGTAATGACAAGAGGTGCTGGAGTGTGCTGGAGGATTATGCTGGCTGCTGGTGGATCTGTTGTTGCTGGAGGTGATCTATTTTTGCATTGGGGCTCTATTGTTGCTGAGAGGGGTCTATTGTTGCTGGTGGGGAATCTGTTCTTGCTGAGAGGGAGAGGTCTTATGTTTCAGGGAGTTCAGTTGTTGCTGGGAGAAATCTTTTTGAGGGAGAGGTCTATTGATGCTGGTACCTGGGAGATCTTTTCTTGCTGCTGGGGGTCTATTGTTGCTGGGGTGGTATTTTGTTGTGGCAGGTCCATTGTTGCTCAGGAAGTCTATTGTTGTGGTGGGTGGATCTATTGTTGTAAGGCATCCATTTCTCTCACCTCTTTCACAAAGTCCTCCAAACTCAGTTCTAATACATCCTAGCTCAAGTTGCCCAGTTCATACCACTTAAGTAGAAAAGTCCTTTCAATGCAAGTCTATAGCCATTTTCAGTCCCCTGACTGGGTACCCAATAAAGGGGAGCCCTCAAACAGTAGAGTACAGATCAGGGGTGTACTGACCATTTGGAAACTCGGCCACTGCCCGAGGGCCCGGGGTCAGTAAGGGGCCCCATGAGATGCCCCTGGTACCTTTTTCATAGGTTTTTTTGAGTTTGGGCAAAGACACAGGGGCCCCATGATCCTCTATTGCCCGGGGGCCCCATGAGTTGTCAGTCCGCCCCTGGTACAGATACATGTGGCTGCAGTCCTTATTCTTTTCCATCCAAAACCCAAAGACTCAGCTTGGTTGCATCCCTCTGTATTTATAGACCACCGCAAGGGGGCAGAGCCATTAACACCTGCAAGTTGTTAGCCTCACTCCTTACTAACAAAAAACAAAACACAAAAAACCCCCCAAAAAAACAAAAAAAACCCCAACCCCCCTAAAAAAACTCCACAAACCCAACAAAATGGGCAGACTCCATGGACCACTTGGTCTTTTTCTGCTGTCACTTTTTTATGTTTCTATGTTTTCTGGGGGAGCTATTGTTGCTGGCTGCAAGGGATCTACATTATTTTACTGCTTTTCTTGAAATACAGTAACTTGGTGCTGCGCTAATAATTAATCTTTTGGAATAAAATAGCAGAAAAATATCACACAAAAAGCATATAAATCTCAAAAATAAATATAGAATAGAATACACATGAAAATAATATATAACCGTGGAATCCCCAAAGTACTAGATCTAGGGTGTTACCTACATGCACATTAAATAGGTTTCTAATGGATATCAAATTATATATAAAAAAAAAATAATATATATATATATATATATATATAATAGAATACAAATGAACGTGCAAAATCATATATGACGGTGAACCCCCCAAAATATATCTAAGGTGTAACCTAAGTACACCCTAAATTGGTGATTTATAAGTGGCAATCCTTAATAAGTGCCAAATGAGTGATAAAATAAAATCCCAGCACTACTGTGCTAAATTGCACAAATGACTAGTGATGTAGAAAATCTACCTACAGGTATGTTCCATGCCAAACTTGTAATTGCCAAAAAAAACTACCTGAAAAAACACTTAAAGTGCTCATAAGTGAAGAACAAAATGTGAAAAAGTGGTTAATCATGAAAAACCACAAAGCTAGTATAACACAGCATAATCGAAAATGCAACATCCAAATTCTGCAGATAAATGACTAATAAAAGAAAAAATGTGAACCATATAGCAGTGACCCCTAATTGGGGATAAAGTGTAAATTAGTGGCTAAGTGACACTAATAGAATCTTTGTATTTAGTGAAGCGTTTATAAGCCACACAGCCTATAAACATAAAAACAGGAAAGACAAATAAACTGCTTAACGTGACCCCAAATGCGGGGATAAAAATTGGAAATAAGTAATATATACGTGATTCCGTGACACAAATAAACAAAAATCATATAAAATTATATCCAATTTGTAGAGTGAATCTCATCCAAAATAAATTTAAAGTCCAAAACCACCTAAATGGTGGAGGTGTTTTGTAGTCCTTTGTGGATATACGTATATGAACTGTTAGACATAGGGAATCCCACACTGAGTGAAATGCCCCCTCACCTCCAGGGACTTTCTACACACAGCACGGAGTGTTTTTGGTTCCATACACTTTAATGATATCACATAAAAGACGTAGGAAAAATGCACGTACATGCATTTTTGGTGTGTTTTCCTGCATGAAAACAGACACTTCCTCCTAGCAACATCAACACTTTCCCAAAAAAAGCAAAATATATTAATAGCGCATCAAAAAGTGCATCAACCCCAGACTAAGACTAGTATCAGCACCCAGAATAATAACTTTGAGGGCCGTGTGACACCATAGAACTGCAGTCTGTATGCGTTCCGGATTAGTTTCTGTATGCACGCTTTTGACGCATTCCAGTGCGTTTTTGATGAGTTCCAGTTCATTTTTACCCCTCTCTTTTTCTTCAGCTTAAATAAGGACATGTACATTATGGTGTGCTTTTGGTGTGTTTAGGTTTTTTTGAAGTGTTTTACTGCCTTCCAGTACAGTTCAGTGTAGAAAAAAATGCAGCATGTTCCACTTTTCTTTCTGGAATTGGAACACACTGGAACTGACCGCAATGGTGTGAACTATGCCATTGGAAACCATGTAACCTACTATCAATTGTGTTTTTGATGCAGAAAAAAAACGCAATGGACTGCATGTGGTGTGAACCGGCCCTTAGATAAGCACAGAATCCACATGTGTACATCTTTTAATTTAGATGTCAAAGTGCAATAAATTTTTGCACAGGTGATTAGGTATGTTTCAGTTTTTCACTCCCTAGCAATCCACTAAAATGGTAGTAACAGTAAAAATTGTACTTCTCTATCTTCTGAGTAGAGATGGGCAAATATTAAGAAAAAACATCTTGCCTCTGATTCACACAATTCAACCTCTGTATTTTTTACTTTTTCCCACCTTGTGTTCTTATGGAGTTTTAAAGAGTTTTATTGTGAATTTTCAGCTGATGAATGTGCCATAAAGCATTTACTGTCAAATGTTTTTTTTATTAATAAAGTGGCCCTAAATTCTGTTCAGCCAAACTTGTAACCAGGGGCGGACTGACCATTTGGAAACTCGGGCACTGCCCGAAGGCCCTGGGTCAGTAGGGGGCCCCATGAGATGCCCCTGGTACCTTTTTCATAGGCTTTTTTGAGTTGGGCAAGGACACAGGGGCCCCATGATCCCCTATTGCCTGGGGGCCCCATGAGTTGTCAGTCTACCCCTGCTTGTAACTAACTAATCTGGTCATACTGTACATCAGTAGGTTGAATATTAGTACAAAAATTCTCAATGCATAAATTACTTGACAAAGGTCGTTCAAAAGTACTTCAAAATTTAATTGCTTTTAAAACGCAATTTGGGAATGAATGGACTTTGTTGAATAAAAACCACATACGTCCTTATAAATTAGTTCAATTGATAAGAATGTTCCATCCTAATCCTGCAAATTTTCTTTCCACTGTGGTCCACAACATATAAAACGAACACCAATTTGACCCCATTATTGATTAGAATCAAACGAATGCTCTTAGGACAAAAACATTCAAATGAAATTCTACAAGTGTGTGGGCAGCAAACATTTCCAGCCTGTCGCCTCTCAGCCCCTGTGTGTGCCAGCCCAGCACACCATAGGTGTTCTGTATTGACATCATTGTGTTGAGCAGGGAACCATCTATTGGGCCAGGGGTGTCCAAACTTTTTTCAAAGAGGGCCAGATTGGATGAAGTGAACATGGTGGAGGGCCGAACATTTTTCCAAACATTCTTTGAACCATTACAATTAAATGCAAATAATTTATTTTATGCCAAGTTACCGTATTTTTCGCCGTATAAGACGCACCTGACCATAAGACGCACCTAGGTTTTAGAGGCAGAAAACAGGTAAAAAAAAAATTCTGAACTAATGGACTGCAGACACAGTACAGGAGATGACCAGAGACTGCGGACACAGTACAGGAGATGACCAGAGACTGCGGACAGCACAGGGATGACCAGAGACTGCGGACAGCACAGGGATGACCAGAGACTGCGGACAGCACAGGGATGACCAGAGACTGCAGACAGCACAGGGATGACCAGAGATTGCGGACAGCACAGGGATGACCAGAGACTGCGGACAGCACAGGGATGACCAGAGACTGCGGACAGCACAGGGATGACCAGAGACTGCGGACAGCACAGGGATGACCAGAGACTGCGGACAGTACAGATGACTGCTGACCTTTGGGGAGGTGGGGAGCGGGTACCTGAATTTGACAGGTACCCGCTCTTACTTCCGCAGTTGTTCTTTGATCTTACTTGTTCCTCGATCCAGCCGCGCGCTGTCTTCCCGGCTTCTGTAATGGCGCCCGGCATGACAGCCGGGTGCCCAGTGCGCATGAGTGAGAAGCACTTGCGCTTTGTGATTGGTCCGGCAGCTTCTGGGATCTGTCATGTGTCCCAGGTACCGCCTTACCATTCACAAAAAGCACCGCTTCTTGCGCATGCGCACTTGGCACCCGGCTGTCATGCCCAGCGCCCACACTACAGAAGCCGGGAAGACAGCGCGCCGCTGGATAGAGGAACAGGTAAGGTCCCGCTGCAGAGCTGAGCGGCCGGCTCGGTATTCTGACACGGCCGCGGTGGAAATACCGGACCGGCCGCTCCATATTCGCTCCATAAGACACACTGACACACTGACATGGAGGGCCGTATTAAACCAACCCTCGGGCCGTAAATGGTCCGCGGGCCGGACTTTGGACATGCCTGTATTGGGCATTCACTGCAACTGCACTTGTTTTTATTATTTCTTTCAAAAAGATCAGGAAGTGTCTCATGCTTGTTAAAATTATAGATTTCACATTAACCATTGCAGCCATTTTAGTTTCCAGAAAAACACCAGTGAAGGTCTCCTCCATACTCCCTCTAATATACATATCATACGCGTATATATCCAGATCACATTTATGTATTTTAATGTGATTTGTAGGTATCTGTTTGCAAGAAGTGTGTTCATTGTATGCATTTGTGAGAGACATGTCTTCAAGCAGTGATTTGTAGGTATCTGTTTGCAAGAAGTGTGTTCATTGTATGCATTTGTGAGAGACATGTCTTCAAGCATATAGTAACTTCAGTTTTGTGATTGTATTGCAGTTTTACAGAACTATTCACAGAAGTAAGTTCCGTTTTGAAATAAAACACAATGCTGCTTCTGTCAGTTTTGTTAGCTAGCTGTCGGCTAACCATTAGCAGGAAAGCATAGTAAAAAGGCATCTGTATATAGGCAAAGATAGTGAAACATCACAGTAAAAGGCATCTGTACACAGGCGATGATAGAGCAGCTTCACAGTATAAAGACACCTGTGTACAGGCGGAGATAGGAGCTTCCAAGTAAAAAGGCATCTGTATACAGGCGAAGATAAGAACTTCACAGTATAAAAAAGATGTCTGTATACCAGTGAAGATAGGAGCTTCACAGTAAAAAGGTGTCTGTGTATAGGCAAAGATATAGGAGCTTCACAGTAAAAAAGCATCTGTATACAGGGGAAGATAGAGAAGCTTCACAGTGAAAAAGTATACAGATACAGGTGAAGATATAGAACTTCATTTGAAAGTGAAAGAATTCACATGAAAACTGTACTTGGGACTGTACTCCACTTTAATTCATACATCATGGATCCAGATAAGAATATGGGCTTTCTGCATCAAACATCAGAGACCAGGTCTTACATGACTGGCTCCAGATATTCAGTGCATTCCAGCATATCATCAGCCAGTTCTGCAGGCTTCAGAGTGAGAGAAAAGACAGACGCTCAAAAAGAAGCTGACTTGATGAGGCAGAAAGTTAGATGCCACCTCCTTGAGTCAGAAAACCAAGTTAGAAATTAACTCCTTGAGGCAGAAAGCAGCGCTAGAAGCTAGTATGCTTGTGTTGTAGCATCAGCAGAAGCTGTGTTATATGAAACTGCAATTGGTTTGGAAGGAGATCTGCTCCAAGATCTTGAGGAAATAGCAACTTTCAGTGCAAAGGACTCAGGAATATATACAGAACCATGCTCCAGAATGACCAAGTTACGACACAGTATACTTCTATCAAGTCTATCTCCAACACATTCCTATAGTTTCCTGAATTGACATACCAACAGACCTCTCCAGATATGCCTATACTGTCTCCTGCTTTTCACATTAACTCTGAAACTGGCCCAGCACCAAGGGTACAAGTTCAAAAAAGCAACGTCAATGTTCATGTATCATCCTTTTGAAATGGCCTGTTAAGATCCTCATGGACAACTGACCTAGCAAAGCACCTAATTTGGAGAGAATTAGTGAGCACTACTAACATTTGATGATCACCCTGAGAACTATTCAGCATGGAAGATATCTTTCCAAGGCTTCATCAGAGGTGTCAGTTTTAAAGCCAGAGAGTAGCTAGATCTGCTAACAAAGTGGCACAGACCAGGATAATCTTGTCAGGCCAAGAGAATCAGGTCTGTTCACATTCATGATCCAACTGCTAGGGTTAAAATGGTATGGCAGAGATTAGAGGACTGTTATGGCAGCCCTGAAGCTAGTCAGAGCGCTTTGTTGAAGAAACTGGAAGACTTCCCTAAAATCTCTAACAAAGACAACCCAAAGTTAAGAGAACTTGGTGACATGTTGTTGGAGGTCAATGGTGCAGCCAAGACCGAAGGCCACTTTACCAGGATTGGGATACATAGACACAGCACGTGGGATTAAACCAATATTTGAAAAGCTCCCATGCAGTATGCAAGGTATGTGGATTTCTTAAAGCTCTAAGTATAAGGAAAATCATCATGTTTCCTTCCCAGTTTCTTTACCAAGTATATTGTCAACCAAGCAAAGACTAGAAATGAACCAAGCTTCATAATCTCGACATGCAGCAACCAGATGTCTGCAAACACAGAGAAGTTAGGAGTAAAGCATGGCAATTGACCATCAGTGTCAGTCAGAAAGACAGAGGTGTCAGCCACTGATCAGCTTTACTTCTTAACAACTCTGAAAAGAAGTTCATAAACCCAGACAGTTCATGCCCAAATCATAAAAAAACCACACCCAGTGTCAAAGTGTTGTGGATTCAGAAACAAGCACATTGATGAACGTAACGCTTACCTGAAGGAAAATGCTATCTGCTTCAGATGCTGTTCATCCACCAAACACATTGCTAAAGACTGCAAGGTAAATATAAGAGTGCAGTAGTAACCAGACCAGCATACCTCGGCACTGCATCTAGGACTAGTCCCTTGGGCAACAGAGACTCTGGTAACCAACAAAGACCAAGACAGGGAGCAAGATGTACCTACCCCATCAGCTGTTGTACCCAAGTGTACAGAGGAATGTGCAGAGGGACAAGACCCAGATTATGTTCCAAAATGTGTTTAGTGACTGTATACCCTTCTAACAAACCTGACTGTTTGGTGAAAATGTATACAGTGTTAGATGATCAAAGTAATCACTCACTATCCAAGTCAAAGTTATTCTTTATATGTTTAACATTAGTGGTGAAATGTTTTCTTACACACTAAAAACATGCTCAAGTACTAAAACAGGGTGTAGGGCATCTTTACTGTACAGTTTATTGATAGAAAAACACACATAAAACTTCCCACTCTAATTGAATGTGACATGATGACAGGTCAGATATACCAACTCCTGAGATTAAACAGCATTTTCCTCAGCTGAAATCCTTAACAGGTAAGATCCCCACAATTGACCCTAATGTCCAAACACTCCTCTTGCTAGGCAGAGATATTCTCAGGGTTCAGAAGATGCATGAGCAGGTTAATGGACCCCATAATGTTCCTTATGTACAATGCTAAGATTTAGGTTGGGTCATAGTTGGAGAAGTATGTTTAGGTGGGGCTGACACAACAACAGACATGAACTCATTTAAGACAGACATGCTGCCTTATGGGTGTCCTTCTCTATTTAGCCCATGCACCAGCTATATGCGAATAAAAGAACCTTTAATGTTTGCGAATTACAGCCATGCACTTTCTCATTATGCCATTCATGGACCACAGCTCATAGCGTGGACACTTTAGGTGATGTGTTCACTAGAACTAAAAATAATGAAATACCTGCTATGATCATTGAAGATCATATGTCTTTAATGTAGTTGACAAGGAGATGTTTGTGGATGAAGCAAACCTCTGGATAGCACCCCTACAATTTTGCTCACCATGCCATAGACTACCAAACAACAGGAAGCAAGCACAGAAGAGGCTCCTTTTTCTACAGAGCTCCTTTGCAAGAAAACCTGAAATTAAAGAACATTTTGTTAACTTTATGCAAAAGATTTTTGACCATGACCAAACAGAACCTGTCCCACCACTGAGTGAAGAGAGTTGTTACCTATCAATCTTTGGTATCTATCACCCTCAAAAACAATGGTGGATCAGAGTAATTTTTGATTCTAGTGCTCAGTATGACAACGACTCATTGAATGATGTACTTCTTAGTTGCCCTGATTTGAATAATACGCTGCTAGGAGTCCTTATACATTTCTGCAAAAAGCAAGTTGCAGTTACTACTGATGTGCAGCAAATGTTTTATTCTTTCATGGTTAGAGAAGATCACTGCAACTACTTGAGATTCCTTTGGTTTCAAGATAATGACCTCAACAAAGAAATTACAGCATTCAGGATGAAAGCACATGTCTTTGGAAATAGTCCTTAGCCTTCCATAGCCATTTGTGGTCTAAGACAAATAGCTAAGCAGGGAGCGAGTAAGTATGGAGAAAATGTAAAACAGTTCATCTTAAGAACTTTCTTGGGAGAGTGCACGTGATCAACACAGGGCCAATCAGCACTGTCCAGATTGAGGTTCGGGGGTTCTGCATCCTCCTAGAGCAGAAAGAAAACTCCTCCTACAAGCTTTAACCAGTGCTCTGCTGGACACTGATAGAAGCCTCAAGACTGCTCTAACTGGTAAAAGGTATTTAGCAGTTTATATTTACTAAAATAATTTCATTTCCATGTATTGTGTACTGTGGGAGACCAGACAGAATGAATGCAGGGTCCTGGGTTTAGTAACACTTTAAGGTCATAGACAGTAATGGTCAATATCATGAAGGTTTTATTATGGGCAAATCTAAACTAGCTCTAAGACCAGCCCTCACAGTGCTACGCTTAGAGTTATGTGCAGCCGTTTTGTCACTTGAGCTGGTAGAACTGATTCTTGCAGACATGAACTTTGAGCCTGAAGCAGTTAAATACTACAGTGACAACAAAACTATATTAGGCTGTATTCACAATACCTCCAGAAGATTTTATGTGTATGTCTCAAACAGGGTGATCTGCATTAGAAAATCCACTAAACCAGATCACTAGTATTATGTTACAAATAGTCAGAAACCAGCAGATCACAGTACCAGACTAATTCAAGCAGCTCACCTGAAATATACTAATTGGTTCACAGGTCCAGATTTTTTACATCATGCAGTTACAAGAGAGTCACCTGGAGCTGAGGTATTTGACCTTACTGAACCAAAATCTGACAGTGAAATCAGACATCAAGTGACAGCCTTGGCAACTAAATTGCATGAACATCAGTTAGCCTCACATAGATTTCTCATATTCTCAAGTAGGAAGTCTTTGGTGAGAGGTATAGCAACACTTATTCACATCAATAAGATCTTTTCCAGCAACATTCAAAGAGATATATGTAAAGGTTGGCATTGCTGCAAAACGTTATGCCGTCCATCAAATTTCTTGCAAGCAGATATGGTCATTATCAAATGTGTTCAACGAGAAATGTTTTTAGAAGAGATAGAGTCTTTATTCAAGGAAGAAAAATCACTGATCAAAGCTCAATCAAATGTTTGACTCCAATAATTGATAAAAATGGATTCATCAGAGTAGAAGGACATTTACACAAAGCAGACATGGCCAAGAATAAGAAACACCCTCTTGTAATTCCAACCATCGCATAGCCACTCTCTTAATCAGACACTACCACAAGTTCACAAAGTAGAGGTTCAAATCATCAATCAGGGGATTGCAAAAGTATACCTCTGACCTGTCTCAGATTTAGTAGTCCTTTTCCAGAATAAAGTGCTACCTAGTTAAACATTACAGTAATTCAAAGATATATAGTAGTGGTATATGCAGGGGCACCCCAGTTGAATTACAAAACTCTGATAGTAATTGGAGCAGTTCTCCTTTCAGATAATGAAGCAAGGGATTCTCTTGATCCTGAGGGAAAACAAGGGGGTGGCATCTGCAAATGAACATGGAGTAGGTGAATCTTCTGTTGCCAAAAATTAAATGTATAATAAACAATAGAGCAATGTTTTGAATGTGATCTGCCAAACGTAAACATGCATCATCTGGGTCATATTCCTTTATGAAAATCACTTGGGTTATCTCTAATAAGTGCCATCAGCTCAACCAATATTTTTTTTTAGTTACCTAAAGAACAGAACAAACAGCAGACAATTGGGATATGAAATGGTCATTTATCAAAAGACTTTCTGTTTAAAATAAATCCAAAGAAACATCAAACAACTGAATCTTCCTAGTTTCGCCTCTTAAGAATTTTATAAATTCATTTGGTGTAGATTTTTCCTTCTGTATTTTAATTGGTGTAAGACTTTGATAAGCAATCACTAAAACTAGGAGCTTTAAAGTATAATTCTTCTTTGGATGTCTTTTGTTCTTACAAACTGCTAATCCCATTTGTAGATGTGGAAAAGTACACCATAGCTGCTGCTTAAAACTGGACATGTAAGAATTGATTCACAAAACTATAAATACTACTTGAACATTGAGGCAACAGTATACATACACTATCTGGGAATAATATAGATATTTTTGATCACTTCTTTTTTTTGTGCTTTATGTTTGCAATTGGTCCAACTTACTTTTCATGCTACACAGATTGCCTCAAATTTTCAAGTTTCTCTTCCAAAGAGAAACCCCCACACTAGCATTTGCATGGAGGAAGTTAACACGGATCTATCTATACAATTGATGTGCCTACAGTTCCATTTTACCTTGATCTAGCAATTTCAAACTGCTTCTCCAGAATGCTTTGACCCAGACTCTAGCAAAGGTTGAAGGATAACAGGTTAGTGTTTTGAGTATTGGATTTCGAAAATCCCTATTCGGTTTATTTTTGCCATATCCACTGGGGAGATTTCTCTTAATTTCTTGTCTTATGGACACAATATAAAGCAAAAGGATATCTCTCCTGAGTGAAATGCCCTCTTAGACCATTGTCACTGGAACTAGATAGATTTCACCTCTCTTTCTGTTCTGATTACAAGTCAGGATTTAGGCTTTTCCCTTACTTTTAGCCTGGAGACAGTGACCATCAAGATAAAGCAAGGGAAACCTGACAGGGCTTCTAATCCCTTACTACATATAAAAAAATAAATAAAAAAGTATATGAAAGGATCTAGATAACTTCCATTTTGTATTATGTACGCCATTTTAAGTATTAGGTTAGCTTTTTGCAGATATATTAAAAGTTTAATGAAACTGTTTTTGGTTGTTCAAGGATGTATCAACAGAAGCTAACATGACCCTGACAATGTCTTTGTCTGGCTGTTTTTTCAGAAAGTTAGCCAAAACAATTTGTACCAAGAAATGTATATGTCATGTTTCATGTAGTTAGCTCATGATGGAAATTTACAAGTTACAGTTTTGAAACTCGCTCCCCCCTCCCTTATTATTATCTGTAGTCTATATAATCTTATTAATGTCTAATAAACTTTGAACATCTCTGAACATAAGCTGTCGTGATTTCCGTGTTCAAGGGGTGTTCCCAGAATTCTGCTGATAAACCAGGAATCTCTCCACAGACCGGGGGTCTCTGAGGGGAAAAGAAAATCATTCCTTTCAGCTGGGGGCTCAGCCTGGGATGACCACCCACCTCACTTGGTAAGTAAACCTTTTGTCTTTTTATGACTAAAAGCTCTTTCTTGCCCTGTGTTGAGGGAAGGTCTTGAATCATTCTGTATTGTCTATATAGACCCGTGATAACCTGTAGCTGCTTTTGGTAAGCAGACTTAACTCTTTGGTAGAGTTACAAAATAGTGCACTATAAAAATATAAAAAAGGTGTTTTTGGTAAACACAGTTCTCTGGTAGAACACACTGTTTTTTGGTAAAACAGTGAAGAGATAACTTTTGGGAAGTTATCAAGAGGTTAATAAGTCTGTGGAGCAGATTCTGGTTTATCTGTCTTTTGCTTTTTCTTTCTGTTGCGTAGAAG
This sequence comes from Staurois parvus, assembly GCF_062004578.1. Taxonomy (NCBI): domain Eukaryota; kingdom Metazoa; phylum Chordata; class Amphibia; order Anura; family Ranidae; genus Staurois; species Staurois parvus. The sequence continues at coordinate 20,934,572 of NW_028317813.1, read as the reverse complement.
TATAAGATAATTTGTTGTGTAGAACAAAATAAGATTTTAAGGTAAAATTGTCTTATCCACTGTCTAAATATGGGTCAAGGAGGTAGTTACCCACCAGGTCCCCCAGAAAAGGGAGAAAATTGTAAGGATTATGTTGTTAGAGTTTGTGGAACGGACTATTATTTAATAAATCCCTGGGTGGATTGTATGGCAGGCTGGACAGAAGCTATGGGGAGTACAGACCCATTCCCAAGAAAGGAGGCAAATGATCCTTTTCATACAGACATGGTTAAGGGATTATGTTTGGGGGACAAACAAGCCTTTCCTTGGTATGAGGGGGACCCACAATGGGACCAAGTTTATATGAAGAAAGGGGGAGAAAACTGGTTAAAATGGTCACCGTATTGGGTTGATAATAGCAAGGGAAAGTTCAATTTGATTTTCTCTTTAAAACAAAAGAGGAAGTTGAAATTGGATACATTAAAAATATGCCAGGAAAAGCATCAATCTGAAAAGACATGCAGACCCAAGATTGGACTGAAAACAGTTCAGACACCAACCCCACCCCCTCCGTATAATATATATCCTTTATTAAGTGGTTTTAAAAATGCTGCTGATGATGATTTTCTGATTAGTTTGGGGATGATTACTCCCCAGCCTAATGCCCCTCCAGTCCCTGCCCCTGTCCCTGCGCCACTTCCCGTCCCGGATCTACAACCAATACAGCCAGGCCCCTCCACTAGACCCAAACAGATTATTAGTATAAAATCACCAGAAGAGGGTAGCCAAGTTCAAGGCATCCTTACGGAAAATAATGACAACGAAGGAGAGTTGGAATACGAAGAACAGGGACAGGTAAATATAATAAAATTACAGAAAAAGGATGGTCAATGGAGAAGAAGTGACACCAGTCATAGAAAGGGCAGAGAGGTGGAGGAATTTAGAATGCAGCTTAGATCCATGGATAAGAAACTAGAGGGAAAAAGAGAAGATGAGGGGGCCGTAGGAGAAAAGGAGTTGGCTATATTGACACTACCTTTTCTCACAGCAGGAGAACTAATTCTAAAAAAACCCGTAGAATTAGAAGATATTAATAAGATTGTTAAACATTGTCCCAAGCCTACAGTATCTCCTGGAGGTACACTTGCTTATTTAAAAAAGGCATGTTTAGGAAGAAATTACACACAGGAAGATATGAGATTGATCATTGATGGTATTCTGGGAAATAATCCAGCTTGGGATTGGATAAATGTAAAAAGCATTAGTCACATAGAACCAAGTAATACACAGGCTACTGCCTATAAACTAAACACCACAGAAGGGAGAGAAACTATGTGGGAGGAGCTTGACACAGAATTAAAAAGGGTTTTCAAGAATAAGGCTTCCCTCCCTATTGCTACAGCATGTAAACAGAAGGTAGAAGAAACTGTTTCTCCTTACAACACACCTATCAATCCTGTTAAGAAGCCGGATGGCTCTTACAGGTTTGTACAAGATCTGAGGGCCATAAATAATTTGGTGGTTCCATTAGCCCCAATAGTGCCTGATGTGCCATCACTCCTTACCTCCATTCCGTCTGATGCAGAATATTTTACAGTGATTGATTTAACAAATGCATTTTTTTCGGTTCCTGTGGACCACCAGACGAGGGCGCTATTTGTATTTATATTCTGAAAATTGCCAGATGAGCTGGTGTAGAATGCTCAAGGGCTATGTAGATTCGCCTGCAGTCTACTCACTTGCCCTCCAGACCACACTGAGGTCCTGGACCCCTCCCATTTGTTCGGTCCTCATTATATATGTGGATGACCTATTGATTTGTAGTTCAAGTCAGGAGGCCAGTCAGGAGGATAGTTGGTCTCTGTTAGAATGGTTGTCAGGGAATGGTCACAAAGCATCTAAAAAGAAATTGCAATGGTGCCAAAAACAGGTTGAATACCTTGGTTTTATTCTAAGTCATGGTGAGAGGAATGTCAGTCACAAAAGAGCTGCGGCTCTCGTGGGTCTGCCCCGCCCACAAACAAAAAAGGACATGCTAACTTTTCTTGGTATGATTGGTTACTGCGGCCAATGGATACCTGATTGTTCATTCTATGATCACACTCTGAGGTCTGCCACACTTTCAGAATCACCTGACATTCTCACATGGTCAAATGAAATGGTTGATGCCTTTGTGTACCTGAAGAATGCTATGGTAACGGCCCCTGGTCTTGGACTACCTGACTATAAGAAAATGTTTCATCTGTATGCGGGGGAAAATTGTACAACCATGGCGGGGGTCCTGGCTCAGGAACATGGAGGCAAGCTCCGCCCTGTAGCTTTTTTTTTCCAAAGTAGTGCCAACTCAGGTCAGGGCATGCCTGCTTGTCTGAGAGTTTTTGCATTCTGCGTAATGGTGGTAGAAATGGTTATTTCTTTCACATTGGGACATGAAACTACCCTACACACCACACACCAAGTGTCCTTACTACTGAAAAACATACACACTCAACACATGTCAGCACAAAGGTTGAGCGGATATGAAGTGATTCTTCTATCTGATCCCAACTTGATTATTAAATATTCTTCAGCAAATTCAGGTCCTACTCCAATTTTGAATGCCCTATTGGGGTTAAAGGGGGAACAGGATGAAGTGGCACCAGAACACAATTGTATAACCCACATACAGCAAGACACTTCCCCTAGGTCCGACATGTCAGCTGTGGCTCTTGATGGGGCCCCAGATGTGTTTGTAGATGGCTCATGTTCTAGGCCAAATGATAGTACTTACCATGCAGGATACGGCATTGTGCAACTTCCTGACAAAATACTCGAGGCAAAGCCAATTCCATATCAGTCAGCCCAAGCAGCTGAACTGATTGCCCTTACAAGAGCATGTCAATTATTTGCAGGACAGGATGTCAACATTTACACAGACTCCAAGTACGTCCATGGTTCTGTACATGATTTTGGGGTCATTTGGGAGAGACGAGGATTCATTGCTGCTGATGGCAAAACCATATCTCACTCTTCTTTGATATCTGATCTACTCAAAGCCATACAGTTACCAAAAACATTAGCCATTCTACATTGCAGGGCACATACAAATCGCAGAGATCATATTGCCAAAGGAAATGCATTAGCAGATAAGGTAGCAAAGGAAGCCGCATTACAACAGGTGGCCAGTGAGCAGATGCCTTTGCTCACTTCAGGCATCACAACTACCCCACATGACCAGATGTATGCAGATTTACAAACATTTGCTACAAAAGTCGATCTAGCAGACTGGGATGGTTCTGGAGCACAACTAGATCCAGCTTCTGGTCTAGTGTGCTTAGAGGGGAAACCATGCATTCCCATGTCAATTGCCCCACTGTTCATTGCACAGTACCACGGTCTAGGACATAGAGGATGGAAAACGACATGTGAAACATTATTGCAGGATTTTTACATTACAGGCTTATCTAGGTTGGTGAAAGAATATGTTTCTAGATGCATTACATGTATAAGGAACAATCCACAGAACCCAAAGAAATCACAACACCAGCATCTAGTGTACCCAACTACACCTTTCACCCATTTACAAATAGATTTTACCCACATGCCAAAAACAGGACAGAGGCAAGAGTTTTTGTTGGTAATGGTGGATATGTTTAGCAGATGGGTGGAAGCATTTGTCACTAATAAAGAAGATGCACAGACTGTAGTCAGAATTCTTACACAGGAACTAATACCCAGATGGGGATGTCCGCTGCAGATAAATTCTGATAACGGACCAGCTTTTGTGGCCAAGGTATGTCAAGATTTGGTAAAAGTACTTAAGATAGATTGGAAGTTTCATATTCCCTATTATCCTCAAAGTTCGGGTATAGTAGAAAGGATGAACAGGACAATTAAGGATAAGTTGAGGAAGGCCACTGGAGGAACCTATACCCACTGGAAGAAGATGTTACCTGCAATTCTAGCAGAGGTAAGAATGACACCTAATAAGACTACAGGGTTATCTCCTTTTGAAATATTAATGGGAAGACCGTTCCCCACTCCTTGGGCTAGACAGCCACTTATGTTAGAAAGCGGGGACCTTGACCTGGTACAACAAGAATATGTGAGAAAATTGATTCAGAGTTTAGATAAGGTTGAAAGAAATGTTGCTCGCACCTCTCCTTTATCTTTTCAGGAACCAACACACCTTTTCCAAGTGGTAGATGTCGTAGTGGTCCGCCAACTCGCTAAAGACAAGAAGCAAGGCTACCCCTTTGGACCACCTACTACGGTGATAGCGGTTACCAGAACGGCTGTTCTGGTGGAGAATTCCCAGTCCTGGATCCATGCTAGTCGAGTGTAGAAGGTGAACCAAACACCTGAGAAACACGAGATGGAAAAAGGAGGTGAAGTATGAGAGAAAAATCCTCGAAGAGCGGGTGAAGTCGGTGAGAAAGACCCTGAAGATGACATTCCTTACTGCCCCTCATGGTGCTTTGAAACTCTGGGTCCTATTGGGCACACTGACTGTGCTCTTTTTCCTGCCAGTATGGATCCTAACTGTATTTATCACCCTGAGGACTTGGGTCTAATAAAAGGTATCTGTGGTCAAGGACTAGATTTAAATGAGACCCAGATAACCAAAAGTGAAAGAAAGTCAAAAAGAAGTTTTGAAGAGAACAATCCTTTTTCAGGGAAAATGTTGATGATGCAGTTTAAATATGCTTATGCTCAAAAGTCAGGTTATGATAAATGTTGGATATGTAGTAAGTTACATCCTAGCACATATGAAATTCCTCTTCTGGCCGCTCCAGTCAAAATATTTTTGTTAATAAAAGGGAATGTAAGTATTGGTTTGACCAATATTACTTCTAATGCCACCATATCTTTTCCAACTCTGGGAGTCACTCAACTCCCCGATTGGTGTTTTAGACTGGGGAATACTTCCCACAAGGGAAGGGGAATGTGCTCTCAGTCCATATTAAATATATCTGATCCTGGAAGGAGGGATGGAACTTCTTCTGTGAAACTCTGGCAAGTAAATGGTAAAACCTTGAATGAAAGTTTAGAAGGGATACAAGATAATGTGGGGAAAACTATGTTTGGAAAACTTCTTTTTTATTTTACACTTGTTGTCACCCCTGAATTTCGCTCTGCAATACAAAAATTGCCAATTTCCTTGGGAAACAATACCTATATCTGTTGTGGTAAGATCTGTTACCCTTGGATACCGAGTAATGTCCAGGGCTGGTGCTATGTAGCCCAATTAGTGCCAATTATGGCAGCTATAGACCAAAAGGAACACCAGGTAAAAGCCAGTACATACCCAAAATACCAACTAACTCTGAGACAGAGAAGGGAAACCAAACAAGAAAAGGTAGATCTATTCTCTACAGGGGATAAGGTTTGGTCATGGTTTCCTACTTACACTGGATGGGGAATAACACTCATGAACAAAATAAATAATTACACAAACATTATTGATGACATACTGGAGAGGAACTCTAAGGACATGGGGTTGCTAAATACTGAGACCAGAGCTATTAGAAAACAGCTGGAGATGCAAGAATTAGCTATTGAAAGTATGAGTGCTGCTCTGACAGGTTTGTGTGAGATGACAGAGGATTATGAATGTTGTACTTGGATATATAAAGCACAATGACTGTTCCAGATTATTATGAAATAATAAAGCAACACAGGGAACAGGTAGATGGTTTAATGGAAGAAGCTAGAGCTATAGGAAAAGATGGATGGACTCCTTTTGATTGGTTAGGATCAGGATTTGGTTCCATCTTTTCATGGATGAAAGGTATCGCTGTAAGCATAGTCATGATATTGTTTTTTGTTTTATCTTTATATCTATGTTTTAAATGCTCATTATATTGTATTGCTAGAGCTATTAAGCCGCAAAATACAAATGAAGGTTATCTGGCTATGTAAAGAATTGAGATCATGTTCATGATCTCAGAGGGGATTGAAAGGATCTAGATAACTTCCATTTTGTATTATGTACGCCATTTTAAGTATTAAGTTAGCTTTTTGCAGATATATTAAAAGTTTAATGAAACTGTTTTTGGTTGTTCAAGGATGTATCAACAGAAGCTAACATGACCCTGACAATATCTTTGTCTGGCTGTTTTTTCAGAAAGTTAGCCAAAACAATTTGTACCAAGAAATGTATATGTCATGTTTCATGTAGTTAGCTCATGATGGAAATTTACAAGTTACAGTTTTGAAACTCGCTCCCCCCTCCCTTATTATTATCTGTAGTCTATATAATCTTATTAATGTCTAATAAACTTTGAACATCTCTGAACATAAGCCGTCGTGATTTCCGTGTTCAAGGGGTGTTCCCAGAATTCTGCTGATAAACCAGGAATCTCTCCACAGACCGGGGGTCTCTGAGGGGAAAAGAAAATCATTCCTTTCAGCATACATTTAAAAATGTATCCTCAATATAAACAATACTCTTTTATCGCTTTTATTATTTAATAATGAAGACTTATTTACTATATATACAGCCCTGGCCAAAAGTTTTTAGAATGACACAAATATTACTTTACCTGCAAGGAAACGTGCAGTCATCATTGCTTTGCACAAAAAGAGTTTCACAGGCAACGATATTGCTGCTACTAAGATTGCACTGAGATCAACCATTTATCGGATCGAGAACTTCAAGGAGAGAGGTTCAATTATTGTGAAGAAGGCTTCAGGGCCCCCAAAAAGTCCAGCAAGCACCAGGATCATCTCTTAAAGTTGATTCTGCTGTGGGATCAGGGCACCACCAGTGCAGAGTTTGCTTAGGAATGACAGCAGGCAGGTGTGAGTGCATCTGCATGTACAGTGAGGTGAGGTGGAGACTTTTGGAGGATGGTCTGGTGTCAAGAAGGGCAAAAAAGAAGCCACTTCTCTCCAGGAAAAACATCAGGGATAGACTGGTATTCTGCAAAATGTATAGGGATTGGACTGCTGAGGATTGGGGTAAAGTAATTTTCTCTGATGAATCCCCTTTCTAATTGTTTTGGGCATCCAGAAAAAACCTTGTCTGGAGAAGAAAAGGTGAGCGCTGTAAGGAATATCAATTTATGCCGACTTCCTCCATACAAACATTCAGTTTCAAAGTGCTATTGGGAATAATGAAAATCAGACACCTAGATGTGTGATGCAAAATTCGACTTCTTTATCATTGATCAAGCTTTAAGTAATAAATGATAAGACTGCATATTTCAGGCAGTTTCCATAAAGCACCAATCAGAATACAGAACAGAGATTTCAGTAAATTAATATATGGTGCATCATAACAAAAATGCAACAGGGTACTAACTTCTGCAATTTCTCAAAACAAGAAATATGTGCATAGATAACAGCATCCAAATCCCATGGGAACATCTTGTATGTAAAATAAACCAGTTAGTAGGCACAAAGCAAAAGTTAGTTAACTAGTAACCCTTTCGAGCGCTACTATCAGCCCTGTGTCATGCCAACAGTAAAGCATTCTGAAACCATTCATGTATGGGGTTGCTTCTCATCCAAGGGAGTGGGCTCACTCACAAGTTTGCCTAAGAACACAGCCATGAATAAAGAATGTTACATAAGCATCCTCAGAAAGCAACTTCTCCCAACCATCCAAAAACAGTTTGGTGACGAACAATGCCTTTTCCAGCATGATGAAGTACCTTGCCATAAGACAAAAGTGACAACTAGGTGGCTTGGGGAACAAAACATCAAAATTTTGGGTTTATGGCCAGAAAACTCCCCAGACCTTAATCCCATTGAGACCTTGTGGTCAATTCTCAAGATGCGGGTGAACAGAAAAAAAATCCCATAATTTCTAACAAACTCCAAGCACTGATTCTGCAAGAATGGGCTGTCATTAGTCAGGATGTGGCCCAGAAGTTGACTGACAGCATGCCAGGGCGAATTGCAGAGGTCTCAAAAAAGAAGGGTCAACACTGCATATATTGACTCTTTGCAGACGTCCTTACAGGATGTCTTCAACTTACAATGCACAGTTTAATTGGGCAACTATGTTGCAACTATGTGGCAGATGAGGTTTTATGTTGATAAATGTAAGGTTATGCACTTGAGGGTTAAGAATATGCATGCATCATACATACTAGGGGGGGTACAACTGGCGGAATCAATGGGGGGAGAAGGATCTGGGAGTTCTGGTAGATCACAAGCTTAATAATGGCATGCAATGCCAAGCTGCGGTTTCTAAAGCGAGCAAAATCCTCTCTTGTAATAAAAGAGGTATAGACTCCAGAGAGAGAGATATCATATTACCCCGGTACAAATCATTAGTAAGATCTCATCTGGAATATGCAGTTCAGTTTTGGGCACCAATTCACCAAAAGAACATTGGGAAACTGGAGAAAGTACAGAGAAGGGCAACCAAACTGATAAGAAACAGGGAGGAGCTCAGCTATGAGAGAAGATTAGAGGAACTGAATGTATTCTCTCTTGAGAAGAGGAGATTAAGGGGGGATATGATCAACATGTATAAATACATCAGTGGTTCATAGTGAACTTGGTGTAGAGCTATTCACCCTGAGTTCATCACAGAGGACAAGGGGGAACTCTTTACGTCTGGAGGAAAGGACATTGAATCTCCAAACACGGAAAGGCTTCTTCACAGTGAGAGCTGTGAAAATGTGGAACAGACTCCCTCAAGAGTTGGTTCTGGCCAGCTTAGTGAATTGCTTTAAAAAAGTCCTGGATTCTTTCTTAGATACACAGAATATAACTGGATACTAACATTTATAGGTAAAGTTGATCCAGGGAATATCTGATTGCCTCTTGGGGGATCAGGAAGGAATTTTTTTCCCTGCAGGAGAAAATTACATCATGCTTTGCTGGGTTTTTTTGCCTTCCTTTGGATCAACTGTGGGTATAGGATTATAACTTTTTTTTTTTTTTTTAATGGTTGCACTGGATGGACTTTTGTCTTTTTTCAGCCAGACTAACTATGTAACTATGCATAAACTTAATGTAATTGTCAATAAAAGCCTTTGACACTTATGAAATGGTTGTAATTATACTTTTTAATCAATATCTCAAAGAACACAAGGACAATTTCCAAAATTTTGACAAAACTAAGTTTTATAGAACATTTGTTTAGCTCATCACATTAAAGTAAGGTTATTGATATAACTTATATTACAAAATCTTCAGTTTTACTCAAATTAGTTGATGCAAAAATTAATACACCCCACAACAAAAACTACTCCATCTAGTATTTTATATGACCTCCATGATTTGAAAAGGATAGCACCAAGCTTTCTAGGCATGGAATGAACAAGTTGGCAATATATTGCAACATCTATCTTTTTCCATTATTCAGGAATTACCTCTTTTAGAGCCTGGATGCTGGATGGAGAATAATGCTCAACTTGTCTCTTTTATTATTATTATTATTATACAGTATTTATATAGCGCCAATAGTTTGCTCAGCGCTGTACATTATAATGGGAGACAGTACACAAGACAGTACAGTAACAATACGATTCAATACACAAGGGGTTCGAGGGCCCTGCTCCTTGGAGTTTACAATCTAGGAGGGAGGGAATAGTGGTACAGGAGGAAATAGCTGTGGGGGATGGAGTGGTAGAAAGAGTGGAGGAGTTCAGTAATTAGCTGAGGGCGGGGTAGGCTTCCCTGAAGAGATAGGTTTTCAGGGTGCGCCTAAAGGTGAGGAAAGTAGGTGATAGTCTGATGGATTGGGGTAGGGAATTCCAGAGGATGGGGGACGCCCTGGAGAAGTCCTGGAGACGGGCATGGGAGGAGGAGACCAGGGAACTAGAGAGTAGGAGGCCTTGTGAGGAGCGAAGAGTATGTTTTGGGTGGTATTTGGATACCAGATCGGTGATGTAGTTTGGGGCAGTAATATGAACTGCTTTATATGTCCATGTTAGCATTTTGAATTTTATCCGTTGGGCAATCGGAAGCCAGTGGAGGGATTGGCAGAGAGGGGTGGCGAATACGGAGCGGTTAGTAAGGTGGATGAGTCTGGCCGCATCATTCAAGATAGACTGAAGCGGGTATAGCCTGCGGTGAGGTAAGTCAGGTTCAGATCAGAAGACATATGTACTTGGCCACTAAATAACTTTCACCCTGTTCTTCAGGAAAGCAACAGTGGTTAGATGTGTGTTTTGGATCATTGTCATGTTGGAAAAGTACATGATGATCAACAGCACGGAGTGATGGTAGCATCTTCTCTTTCAAAATAGAGCAGTACAGCTGTGAATTCATGATACCATCAATGAAATATAGCTCCCTGACACCAGCAGCACCCACCCAATATTCTGACTGATAAGTAAAGCTTTGCTTATCTTCTTGTAGCCTTCACCTTTCCTGTGTAAATACATTTTTCTCTTTCTCAGGCCTTGTGACATTTCTCTTCCATGTGGTGCCATTGCTGGCAGCATGAAATGGGAAGAGGTTTTCTTTGTTAGATAACACCCTTTTATAATCAACTGTCTGCTGGACACCTGTTTAATGAATAATTAGATTCACCTGTAGTTGAATTCCTAATTAGGATTTTGATGACCAAAATTTAGCTTTGCTCGTAAGACTTTCACTGGGCTGTATCCATTTTCGCAACAGGGTCTTGAGTGAATTTGTTAGAAAAAATACATTTTTGTGTGTGCAAATTAACAAATCTTGTTTGCGATCAATTGCCTGCATTTGTGGGAGTATTTTGTAGTATAGTGTCCCATAGAAAATGTTGATTCTGAAAGGAAAGTAAAGCTTTTCTGACAAATCTGTTGGGGCGTACTCATTCATGCTGAGCACTGTGTGTGTGTGTGTATATACTGTATATATATACAGTCATGGCCGAAATTGTTGGCACCCTTGATATTTCTCCAGGAAATCATGTATTTCTCACGAAACGTATTGCATTAACACATGTTTTGCTATACACATGTTTATTCCCTTTGTGTGTATTGGGACAAAACAAAAAAAGGGAGGAAAGAAAGCAAATTCGACATAATGTCACACAAACCTCCAAAAATGGGCTGGACAAAAGTATTGGCACCCTTTCACAACTGCGGATAAATAAGAATGTTACAAGCATGTGATGCTCCTGTAAACTCACCTGGGGCAAGTAACAGGTGTGGGCAATATAGAAATCACACCTGAAAGCAGATAAAAAGGAGAGACGTTCACTTAACCTTTGCATTGTGTGTCTGTCTGTGCCACACTAAGCATGGACAACAGAAAGAGGAGACGAGAACTGTCTGAGGACCTGAGAACCAAAATTGTGGCAAAATATCAACAATCTCAAGGTTACAAGTCCATCTCCAGAGAACTAGATTTGCCTTTGTCCACAGTGCGCAACATTATCAAGAAGTTTGCAACCCATGGCACTGTAGCTAATCTCCCTGGTCGTGGACGGATGAGGAAAATTGATGAAAGATTGCAACGCAGAATAGTCCGGATGGTGGATAAGCAGCCCCAAACATGTTCCAAAGACATTCAAGCTGTCCTGCAGGCTCAGGGAGCATCAGTGTCAGCGCGAACTATCCGTCGACATTTAAATGAAATGAAACGCTATGGCAGGAGACCCAGGAGGACCCCACTGCTGACACAGAGACATAAAAAAGCAAGACTACAGTTTGCCAAAATGTACTTGAGTAAGCCAAAAGCCTTCTGGGAAAACGTCTTGTGGACAGATGAGACCAAGATAGAGCTTTTCGGTAAAGCACATCATTCTACTGTTTACCGAAAACGGAATGAGGCCTACAAAGAACAAAACACAGTACCTACGGTAAAATATGGTGGAGGTTCAATGATGTTTTGGGGTTGTTTTGCTGCCTCTGGCACTGGGTGCCTTGACTGTGTGCAAGGCATCATGAAATCTGAGGATTACCAAAGGATTTTGGGTCGCACTGTAGGGCCCAGTGTCAGAAAGCTGGGTTTGCGTCCAAGATCCTGGGTCTTCCAGCAGGACAATGACCCCAAACATACGTCAAAAAGCACTCAGAAATGGATGGCAAAGAAGCGCTGGAGAGTTCTGAAGTGGCCAGCAATGAGCCCAGATCTAAATCCCATTGAACACCTGTGGAGAGATCTTAAAATTGCTGTTGGGAAAAGGTGTCCTTCCAATAAGAGAGACCTGGAGCTGTTTGCAAAGGAAGAGTGGTCCAAAATTCCGGGTGAGAGGTGTCAGAAGCTTATTGATGGTTATAGGAAGCGACTGATTTCAGTTATGTTTTCCAAAGGGTGTGCAACCAAATATTAAGTTAAGGGTGCCAATACTTTTGTCCAGCCCATTTTTGGGGTTTTGTGTGACATTATGTCATATTTGCTTTTCTGCCTCTGTTTTATATTTGTTCCAATACATACAAAGGGAATAAACATGTGTATAGCAAAACATGTGTTAATGCAATACCTTTTTTGTGTGAAATACTTGATTTTCAGGAAAAATATCAAGGGTGCCAACAATTTCGGCCATGACTGTATATATATATATATATATATATATATATAGTCCTTTATGTTTTATTCATAAGAAAAGTTCATAGTGTATATGGTTTTTTTTTTTTACACGCCTTCATTCCTTCAACAGTATGTTTATAGAGACCAAATGAGGACTATTTTTTATCTAGAAATTATATATATTCACACAAATTTTTGTTTTGCATTTTGTACAAATTCTATAGACCATCTATGAATTTTTATTATGTATCTTTTCCTCTACATAGTAGCCCTGAAAAAGGGGGAGGCAATTCCCACAAAACCATTGGCTCTATTAGTATACTTTTCTCTTTACTAAACGAATATAAAATTAATCAAGTGAGACGTTTTTATGGATACTGGGCACTCCTTCCCAATCTCCTAAGTGTTCCCTAAGGTAATGGCCTCATTGTCATTATCAGAAAGGTATCAACCCTAAACCCCAATGAAGTCTATTACCTACCATCTACAATTGGGATACAAGGGGGGCGTGTCTAAGATGGCGACCTGAGCGGTTGCATTTTTCAGGGCTCTGCTGGACTACTTCGGATTATCCCATCTCCCACTTGGAAGACATGTTGATTGCCTCCCTGTTATGCGGCAGAGGGGTAAGAGGCTCCATTTCCCAGTGCTTGTTGAAGTAGAGGCGCCATACTCTGCCCACCACATGGCGGTGTCCCCCCTGCTCTGTCTCTAACATGGCGTCCCAGGATGAGGATCCTGCGGACACCTTGAATCCCGGTTTTCAGGATGTTATGGCAGCGATTGTGTCAGGGCAGGGCTGTGGAACGGACAGGTAAGCCTAGTGGCAGGGTAAGGCACTGGCTGACGACAACCACCACCAACAGACCGAAGTCCCTCAGGGCGCGGAGTCTAAGTCCCAGGCTGCCCTTCACCAGGGCCCCTGATGGTGAGGATGGACTTGACGCAGCCAGGAACCAGGTCGCGGCCCCCGAGACACCCCGGCTGCGGTAATGGCCGCCGCCAATGGCGTGTAGCTGGTGAGAATGACAATAGCGTAGTCAGGCAAGCCGAGTGACAACAACAGGACAAAACAGTACAGAACAGTAGACAGAGAATCACAGGTCACGGGCCGGGTTCAGCAACGGAAGGTCAGATCGAAGGAAAACACAGAGAATGGTCTTAGTCACAAGCCGAGTCAGAATACCAGAAGAGTCACGAGCATATACACAGAGCTGTAGCAAGACAAAGACACAAGACACAAGTGCAAAGAGCATGTGCGGATCACAGGCTTATATGTACTCAGCCACACCCCTCTGGGGGATGGACCTCAGAGACCTGAAGGCATAAAAGCTTCCCACCATGCTCAGCAGAAATCCAAGATGGATGCCAACACATGGAGTAACATAACCTCTGGGAAAAGGTAGGACCTTGACAGATTGCCTCCTGTCAGGCCTCCACCTCCAAGAAAGAGGAAGTACTGCTTGATGTGGGCCTTGTCCGGCAGGACCTAGACAAGATCCGTACCCACCTATCGGTGGCCGAGCAGCGGATCAAGCAGATGGAGGACACGGTAGTAGAACACACCACCTCCCTCCGCTTTCTCCAGTCCAAGGTCCGGACCCTGGAATATAAAGTGGATGATGTAGAAAACCGCAACAGACAGAACAATCTGCAGATTGTGGGACTAGCGGAGGTGCTGGAAAGAAAAAACCCTACGGTCTTGGTGGAGGAGCTGCTCCTTACCCTACTACCTTCAGCCCCTTTTTCACCTTACTTTACTGTGAAGAGAGTGCATCGCATCCCACCTACCCCAGGACCTCTAGAATCTCCCCCTCGCACTTTAATTTTTAGACTGCTTAACTTCAGAGACCGGGATGAGGCTCTTAAAATCTGCTCAGGCTGTAGGTGAGCTGAAATACCAAAATGCCAAGCTGCTTTTATTCCCCATAAAAAGAGCACATAAGCAAGTGCAAAATCGAGAACAAGTATAAATATGAATATACAGGCAGCTGCTGGCACTTCAGGGCATGGCTAACGGTCCCAATAAAAATGTGTAAAAGAGCAGAGTGCAGCGCTATAAACGCACAAATAGTATCAAAATATGTATATGGTAATTTTAATAAAATATATATGCAAAAGAATAAAGTGCTGTTAAGTGCAGTTGTGCATATAAGTCAGCAAACAATGAATAATAATAGTCCTCAGATTGATTGCAATACATCCAAGTGAAAAAGTGCAGATGTGCATATATCCACGGAGGGAATCCACCACCTCAGACGGGTGTACACTCACCAGAATTTATACATTAGCAGGCATCTGTTATAATCTGTCACATCTGGGGATGCAGTAGTGGTTCTGAAGTAGTGGCCTCCCTGGATGCTGAAAAAGCTTTTGACTTTGTAGAATGGGACTACTTGTGGGAAGTTCTACATTGTTTTGGGTTTTGCCCTAAATATCTAAGCTGGATTAGAATGCTTTATAGGGCACCTAGAGCACAGGTCCGCACTAATGATTGGATATCTGCTCCATTTTCCATGGATAGAGGTACCCGCCAGGGATGCCCTCTGTTGCCTGGCCTGTTCACCCTGGCCCTGGAGCCCCTGGCGATTTTAGTCAGGGAATCTTCGACGGTTTGGGGATTGCACGTCGGGCGATTGGAGGAGAAGCTGTCCCTTTATGCGGATGATGCTTTATTATATCTGAATGATGCTGGCCCGTCGCTTAAGATGACTCTGGAGATTTTTGACAAATTCGGCACCTACTCTGGCATTCACATTAATTGGTCCAAGTCTTTCTTATTTCCCCTTGACGATCAGGTACTGGCTTTGGCTACCCCCTCCCCATTGCGATGGGTGACTGAGTTGACTGATATCTGGGTGTTCAGGTAACCAGAGATGTATACCATTATTTTACAAGCAACCTTCTTTCTCTCCTCTCGATACTTAGGGAACAATGCGCCTCATGGGCGGGGCTCCTCCTCAATCTTTTTGGACATATAAATCTTATCAAGATGATGCTCCTACCTAAATTTAACTACATGTTCCATAACTGCGCAGTATGGATCCTGCCCTCTTTCTTTAGTCATATAGAGCATTGTGTGAGCTCCTTCATATGGAATGGCACCCTCCTCAGCCTGGCCAGGTCTACACTATACCTCCTTACCCAGTTGAGAGGCTTAGCCCTACCCAATTTCCAAGTATATTACTGGGCGGCAGTGTTGGTGACAGTGCATTGGTGGCTTGAGAGTTCCCGT
The DNA here is from genome assembly GCF_062004578.1 of Staurois parvus. Lineage (NCBI taxonomy): Eukaryota > Metazoa > Chordata > Amphibia > Anura > Ranidae > Staurois > Staurois parvus. The sequence goes on along the minus strand of NW_028317813.1, from coordinate 20,918,956 downwards.
TCGAATGCTGCGGTGTCCGTGGAGGTTTCCTATCTGGGTTCCCTGACAGACCTCCATAATTTGGTCTATAGGGGAGCTAGGGCAGATGATGATGTACCGGGTCCAACTAGAGCGACCTTGAGGGTATGGATGGTGGCTAGACACCGGTTTCAGCGAGAACCGGGTTGGTCCCCTGCTCAGCCTCTCTGGGGTAACCCCAACCTGCCTAATTTTTGGTCTGTTCCTGACCCCCAGCCATGGGCGAGATACAAGGTAAAGACTCTACATGATATTATGCCTTGCTGTCTTTCTTTCAATCCTTTCAGTTGCCAGGTTTGATTTTTTATGTTATGTTCAATTGCGTCATGCTGCCAGATCACAGTTCCCAACCGGCCCCTCCTCTGGATGGATCCTGTGGAGGACCTTTTATCTTGGGGTGCACTTGATAAGCAACTATCTGCTCTATACAGGACCTTGCTCATTACTGACTCTCCCAAAATTGACAGGTTGTGGGACCTGTGGTATGGGGATATTCCATCCCTGGATAGAGAGGATTGGGAGGACGGTCTTGAACAATGTCCTAAACTAGCAATCTCCTCTAGGGATAAACTAATCCAGACTACATTTCTCCATCACATATACTATACCCCTATGAATGCCACATTGCCCTTGTTGCCAAATTAATCTAGGCTCATATTTTCATATGTTTTGGGAATGTCCTAGGGTTCAGGGGTTTTGTATGGAAGTTTTTTATCTTATCAACCTTAGACTTCAGCTGTCGGTCCCTAAAACCCCAGAGCGGGCCCTCTTAGGGATTCATGATGACCATCAGCATCCCCATCATAGTAAATTATTGATTTCTTACCTTTTATTCTATGCTACAAAGGAAATCCTTTGTAAATGGACATCTTCTGCATCTCCAGACATGTCCTCATGGGAAAACATGATCAACACTGCTTTGCCCTTCTAAAAGCTGACACATGTTAGTCGAGGAAATCTGATTGTCAGGGATCTCCTCGATCCCCGCCGCGATGGGCTCGGCGCAGGCGCACTGCTCCACCCAGTACACGGGCACTAGGTCCGGGCCGGCCGCGGCGTTCGAGTTCGCGCATGCGCAGTAGAAGCCGCGGCCGCCCGCTGGGCACCAATGGCAGCGCAGGGCGGGATATTTAAAGGTCCCTGAGCTGTCATTTCGTTGCCTTCTGGTCTTACCTGCTTCCTGTGTTCCTGTACCTGTGCCTAGTAAGTTATTGACCCGGATTGCCTTTGACCTTGCTGATTTCTCCTACCCAGACCCTTGCTTGCCTGACCTCTCTCCCTGGATGCCCCTTATTAGATCTGACCTCCTGCTGCTGACCTGGCGTGTGACCCGACGATTCTCTGCCTGCTCCCTTGTACCTTATCGTCCTCTACAATACCGACTCAGCCTGTCTGACTACGCACTTGCTCAGCCATCCATCCATCCCATCGGGGTCACCCGACCTCCTCACATCTGGCTCTCCCTGGTTGGAACCCCTGGCGAACACCACTACCACTGACAGGTGTGCTCAGTAGAGGCGACCTGGTCTCGGGGTACTACAAGTCCATCCCCACCATCAGGGGCCCTGGTGAACAAGTACCCTGGGGCTTAGACTCGGCGGTCCCTCACAGTACCAGAAGGCCATGACTGAGCCTCGAGGAGGACTCTCCCCGTTGGACGAGGTTTGCAGGCACCTGGCTACCCTGACGCAAGCCGTAAACACATTACAGGACAGATGTCTGCAGATCGAGAATCGGTTTCAGGCCTGCACCATATCTGTTCCTGTTTCACAGGCCCCGGCTCCTGCACCACCGGTCGCAGCAGTCCATGAGCCGACTCCTGGGCCTCCCACATCACTCCCTATGGCGGAACCCCGAGTACCCTTACCCGAGCGCTTCCATGGGGATTGCACACGCTTTCGGTCATTCCGTGACTCCTGTCTGCTCTATTTTGAACTGCAGCCACGGACCTTTTTGACGGAATCAGTGAAAGTGGGGTTTGTTGTCTCCCTGTTGCAGGGTGAACCCCAAGACTGGGCCCACCGACTAAGGGGAAACAATGACCCTCACCTGGTTACGGTCGACAGCTTCTTTAACGCTATGGCCATCTTATATGATGACCCACAACGGGCAGCCTCGGCCAAGGCCACATTATACGCACTCCGACAAGGTCGGCGGGCGGCTGAGGAATACGCCTCTGACTTTAGGTGCTGGATGGGTGACACTCGTTGGAACGAGTTCGCACTTTTGCACCAGTTTCGTATGGGCCTATCAGAGGCTCTGAAAGACGAGCTCGCCCGGGTGGAGGTGCCCGAGACATTAGAGGACCTAATTGCACTCACCATCAAAATTGACCGTAGACTACGGGAGCGCAGATTGGAGAGGTCTGGTCAGGGTCGCGGAAATCCCTGGGGGTCATTTCAGGGATCCAGTCAACATACTAGGCCAAGCACCCAGAACCTGCCGTTTGAAGATGCTCCCAAACCCATGCAGCTAGGCCTGGCTCGGCCTAAACTATCGCCTGAGGAACGCCAGCGCAGACGCTCCCAGAATCTGTGCCTGTACTGCGGCGAAGCTGGTCACATGGTGCGTTCCTGCCCGCAGAAACTGAGTAAGTTCACCTCATCTTCTTTATCTGTTGGCAATATGAACCCGTCCCAGTACTTAGTTGTTCCCCTCTCCTTTCAGCTTTCAGAAAGGACCGTGGAGGTGACAGCCATAGTTGATTCGGGGGCATGCAGTTGTTTTGTGGATATCAATTTTGCTCACCAGCAGGGTATTCCCCTCCGCCCAAAGGAGAAGGGGTTTCACATCTTTTTGGCTGATGGTTCCCGGATAAAGTCAGGGGTGGTTAACCAGGAGACCCCTTCCATTGTGACTTCCATTGCCGGTCAGAACCGGGAACTCCTCCGCCTGGATGCTTTTGCATCACCCCTTTTCCCAGTCATTCTGGGGCTCCCTTGGTTGCGGGCCCATAACCCCCAAATTGACTGGGAAACTGGGGTTGTCTCGTTCCCTTCCCCATATTGTCGGGAACTGTGTCGAACTTCGGGCCCGGAGGTCCCCCAGGTCCTCCTGTGCTCTGAAGGGGATGACAGCCTAAAACAAGTGATTCCTGCAGCCTACCATGAGTTTCTTGATGTGTTCAGTGAACGGGGAGCAGATGCTCTACCCCCCCACCGCCCATATGACTGTCCTATTGATCTGTTGCCCGGTTCGGAAATTCCGTTCGGGCGAATTTTTCCCCTTTCTGAGCTAGAATTAGGGGCCCTGAAGGACTATATTGAGGATAGCCTCCGAAAGGGATTCATCCGTCCCTCCACTTCCCCAGCAGGTGCAGGGATCTTCTTTGTAGAAAAGAAGGACAAGACTTTGAGGCCATGCATTGACTATCGGGAGCTGAATAGGGTCACCATTAAAAATCGTTACCCATTACCACTGGTACCTGAATTATTCCAGAGCCTAAAAGCTGCAGTAGTGTTTACCAAGTTGGACTTAAGGGGAGCCTACAATTTGGTTCGCATAAGGGAGGGGGATGAGTGGAAGACGGCCTTCCGCACCCGTTTCGGCCATTTTGAGTACCTGGTCATGCCTTTCGGGTTGTGCAATGCGCCAGCCACCTTCCAACACTTTGTGAACGACATCTTTAGGGACTTCCTGGACATCTTTGTCATCGTCTACTTAGACGACATTTTGATTTTTTCATCCTCCCTGGGGGAGCACAGGGTACATGTATCAAAGGTGTTGGGGCGGTTGCGGCAGCACGGGTTGTACGCTAAAGCAGAGAAATGCTGCTTTGAACAGGCTAGCGTTACATTTCTGGGTCTGATCATCTCCACCACGGGGGTCGCAATGGACCCTCAGAAGGTCTCAGCGATCCTAGATTGGCCTGAACCCACGGACAGGAAAAGTGTCCAACGTTTTATTGGGTTCGCAAATTTTTACCGGAAGTTCATCAAGAACTTCTCGGGTCTGGTCTCCCCCATCACTCAGTTAACCAAGCTTGGGACGCGATTCAGATGGACGCCCGAGGCACAGGAAGCTTTTGAAGCACTAAAAAGGTTATTTACCTCGGCACCCATTCTGGGTCATCCCGACGCCTCCCTGCCCTACATCTTAGAAGTAGATGCATCTGAAAATGCGGTTGGCTCCATCCTTTCCCAGCGGAAGGGCGCCAAGGAATTACTTCACCCAGTAGCATTCTTTTCACGGAAACTTACCCCTGCGGAGAGGAACTACGACATTGGGGATCGCGAGCTACTGGCTATCAAAACCGCTTTAGAAGAATGGAGGTACCTGCTGGAAGGTGCCTCCCACCCCATCCTGATATTCACGGACCACAAGAACCTGGAATATCTGAGGACGGCCAAACGTCTACGCCCACGACAAGCAAGATGGGCATTGTTTTTCTCGAGGTTCCAGTTCCACATCACATACAGGCCCGGCTCGAAAAACACGAAGCCTGACGCGTTGTCACGCATGTACGAGGACACCAAGGAGATTCCAGTGCCCGACACTATTCTTCCTGCAGGAAATTTCTTGGCCCTTCAGACAAACCTTCACTCTGAGATCCTGAGAGCGTCCACAGCAATGTCCACCTCCGATGGGGCTCCCCTCCAGAACAAGGAGGGACTCCTGTGGAGGGAGGACCGGATTGTGGTGCCGGAGGATGCCCGAACCTTAGTCTTGGGACATTGCCATGACCATCCACTGGCAGGACATTTTGGGCCGGTCAAGACCCTGGAACTTCTCCGACGCTCCTTCTGGTGGCCGGACATGGCCAAGGATTGTAAGAACTACGTGGGCTCCTGTGCCATCTGCCAGCGGAACAAGCCTTCAAGGAATAAGGCGTGGGGCCTGCTACGTCCATTGCCCATTCCTGAACGACCCTGGCAGAAAATCTCCATGGACTTCATAGTCGAGCTTCCACCTTCACTGAACCACACGGCAATTCTCGTGGTCGTGGACCGCTTGTCCAAGATGGCCCATTTCATCCCTTTACGGAAAACCCCATCAGCAGCCGAGACGGCGCAAGTCTTCATTCGAGAGATCGTTAGACTGCATGGGGTTCCCGAAGACATCGTCTCGGACCGTGGGGTGCAGTTTACCTCGCGGTTTTGGAGGGCATTGTGCAAAGCCCTGGATATCAAGCTGTCCCTTTCCTCGGCATTTCACCCTCAGACCAATGGCCAGACCGAAAGGACCAATCAGACCCTGGAGCAATACCTTCGATGCTATACATCATTCTCTCAGGACGACTGGGTGCCACTCCTCCCGTTGGCAGAATTCGTGTACAACAACGCTTGCCATTCAGCAACTGGGCAGTCCCCGTTCTTCGCCAACTATGGGTTTCATCCTGTCTTCCTCCCGGACTTGGTCCCGGAATGCCCGATTCCAGCGACACAGGATGCACTGACCTTTTTCACCTCCAACAATAGGAAACTACAGGAAGCCATCCGTCAAGCCCAAGAGGACTACAAGAGGGCTTTTAATAGGAAGCGAAGGGGGGATCTGGTGTTGCAGCCCGGAGAGAAGGTTTGGCTGGCTATGTCAAACTTGAGGTTGCTCTGCCCGTCAAAGAAGTTGGGACCTAAATTTATAGGCCCTTTTTGCATCAAACGGATGGTCAATGAGGTGGCCTATGAACTTGTTCTCCCTGAGACACTCAAGATCCACCCTGTCTTCCACGTGTCCCTGTTGAAACCAGTAGTCCCTGATGCCTTCCCGGAACGGGAATCCAGGCCCCCGGAGGCCGTGACGGTTGAAGAGGAAGAAGAATTCGAGGTGGAGGCAATCCTGAAGTGCCGACGAAGGGGGGGCCAGACCCAATTTCTCATCAAGTGGAAGGGCTACGGCCCTGAGGACAATTCGTGGGAGCCAGCCCATAATGTCCATGCACCTAGGCTTGTCCGGGGGTTTCTTCGTGATCACCCGTGGTGGAGAGATCGGGTGGGCATCCGGAGGTTGCCCGTAGGGGGGGGGCAATGTCAGGGATCTCCTCGATCCCCGCCGCGATGGGCTCGGCGCAGGCGCACTGCTCCACCCAGTACACGGGCACTAGGTCCGGGCCGGCCGCGGCGTTCGAGTTCGCGCATGCGCAGTAGAAGCCGCGGCCGCCCGCTGGGCACCAATGGCAGCGCAGGGCGGGATATTTAAAGGTCCCTGAGCTGTCATTTCGTTGCCTTCTGGTCTTACCTGCTTCCTGTGTTCCTGTACCTGTGCCTAGTAAGTTATTGACCCGGATTGCCTTTGACCTTGCTGATTTCTCCTACCCAGACCCTTGCTTGCCTGACCTCTCTCCCTGGATGCCCCTTATTAGATCTGACCTCCTGCTGCTGACCTGGCGTGTGACCCGACGATTCTCTGCCTGCTCCCTTGTACCTTACCGTCCTCTACAATACCGACTCGGCCTGTCTGACTACGCACTTGCTCAGCCATCCATCCATCCATCCCATCGGGGTCACCCGACCTCCTCACATCTGGCTCTCCCTGGTTGGAACCCCTGGCGAACACCACTACCACTGACAGGTGTGCTCAGTAGAGGCGACCTGGTCTCGGGGTACTACAAGTCCATCCCCACCATCAGGGGCCCTGGTGAACAAGTACCCTGGGGCTTAGACTCCGCGCTCTGGGCACGCCTGACCAGTGGAGTGCTAGTGGTGCCGCTCGGCGGTCCCTCACACTGATAAAGTATGGCAGCCGTGGGTATCCCAACTGGATGGGGATGGTTAGGCCCTTCTCTATAACTGTGGTGATGGGTGATGTGTGTGTACTCCTTGGCTTTCACAGATGATTACTAGGTATTCCCCCACTCCATACCCATGTTCTCCTGTCCCCCCCCCCCTTCTGCCCCTTGACAAATTCCCTTTCCGTAAGGGTTAAGAGCTGATCCTCATACTACGAATGTTATGGTTGTGCCTGTAACTGTAATACATTCTGAATGTATTTTATGTGGTGACGCTGGATTGTTTTCGGATACCTTGTATAATCCTTTCTTTTCTAAGTTCTGCCATGTCAACTGTTGTTTTTCTGTTCTAATGTTATGTGCAATACCTTTCTTTAATAAAGAACTCCTTATTGTTAAAAAAAGAACAATTGGGATACAACCCCTTTGAAAGAAATTCCCTCAATACCATTCACATAGAAACCTGTCACTAAGCATCCTCCTCACTTTTTGAAAGAACAGTTGTATTCTGATATACCCCTCTTTCCCATAAATGTACCCATTCAGAATTTGTTAAAATAGCCTATATTTCTCTGTTTCTAGTTGACTAGTGAACTGACCTGGACTTCTATGGACCAGGCAACGTAGATTCACTTCAACATAGAAGAATGTGTGGATGCTTGTAACTAACACCTACATAGATTTTTGTGAACCAATTTTTTACATGCAATACAACAAATTAATGGACTGTTTTAATTTTTTTCTTTTATATGACATGTAACGGAAATGACTTGCCATGTAATGATTTAAACACATAATATGGAGTGCAGATGACTTTGAATACAGTTATGGGTTAATAAACTCTTACCAGTAAAACTCAGATAAGCTTTAAATCATTTAAATTTTCTTTACATATGAAATTGGATTTACAGGGTGAAAAACAGCAGTTATGGCCGTAGGCTTAAATTTCACTTCGAACATAATGGCCAATAAATCTTTCCTGCCCTTTTATAACTGTGCATCATTGCGAGAGAATTATATATGTCACTGATAATGCAGACTTTCAAATAAATGGTCACAGAGTCTAATCTGTGATTTTTAGACAATGAAATGATAAAAGCGCCATTGATAAGGTTATGGTGGATATACAATTTTTATATAGTTGCTTTTTTGAAAGCTGTGTTACCTCAGATCTGAACACATTAAAGGTAACTTAGCATACAGTAAGTGTGCCTCTGGGTAGCCATTAATTAAAGAGGATTACCAGGGAAATTGCAAATCCCCTGATGTTTTATACCCCTCCATGTATAAAATGGAAAGTGTGCCCCTCCAATGTGTTCCCAGGCTACAGAGCTACTATTACAAATTTTACTTGTAAAGTCATCCAATTGGTATTGCACTATGCAAATATAGTTTTTTTTTTTTAAGAACTACAAAATTTCACTGCTCTATCACTGTAATGGAATTCTAACCCATATGGATGAAAAATATAATTGAAATATATTTTAAAAATATTCTTCCCAAATATATTGCCATATATTTAAAATGCTACAGTTTTGGCCATATTCTATATATATATATATATATATATATATATATAATCTCATGTTAAAATGCATTTTTATTACAAAATATATGAAAAATATTTTTAAAAATGCATTTAAAATATACAGTATGTCTTTAGAAATCCAAATCTACATTTTTTAATGCATTTACAAATATATGTAAAAATATATGTTAAAAAGACTTATACGTTAAAAAAAATCTGAAGAAGTTTTCAAATGATTTAAAGTGAACCTAAAGTAATAAAACAAGAAACCACTGACAGCTAGTAGCAGTCACCTTAGGTACTTGGACATTGGGACTGTTACCCAATACCCTTGGTTCTTTTCATCTCTGAGCACCCTGATATGCATACCAACCCAGATTTCTGGATCTAAAGCCTGGCCCTATCTTCCTAATTATTGACCAATGAGTCTGCCAACCATAGTAATGAGGTGGGAGGTATTGGGACCAGAATCTCAACCTAGGAACCTGGAATAATATGTGCATATCAGAGTGCCAAAGAATTATAATAGAAGGGGTGTTGAACTGGCTAATGAGCTGGACATGTGGGCAAATTAATGTGTCTGCTATGTGTTGCCAGTGGAAGACTAGGTTTGTATTTTCCTCTTCAGGTTTGCTTTAAGAGAACAATTTAAAGCTGTGAAGGATTTTTCACTTTCTTGATAAAAAAAATAGTACATCTCTTTGAGTGCATTGTCTACTTTTATGAATTTACAAGAGTATGTTGTGCTAGACAATCTGAGAGCCAATCTATTGCCCCTAGAGTACAAAGAAATGGCATTGGTCATTAAAGGTTCCGTTTTATACCCTAAACAATATGTTGTGCCTGATAAATAAATAGTAGTTGATAATGGCTAAAAAAATTCTCTTTTCAGTATTCTATGACAATTCTACTGTGAGCCATAAATATAATCTACAGCCAGGTTCTGGAAGAAAACACTGCATCAGCTTTGCTTTTAATATTTATTCTTGCTATCAAAGACAAACAACTATCTACCAGATGACAAATGTTAATGTCAAGCAGCATACAGTATAGGGACTGAGGCTTCAGAGTTGAAGAATAACTAGTAGTAATACAAGGATATAGTCTTAGTGACTAGCACTCCGTAAGTAAGTGGGGTCCTCTTTAAAGGGATATACCATATGTTTAACTCCCTCTTCTGCTACTATGCTCATGACCCTGCAACTATGACTGATGCCAGTTGGTTTTCCTGCCAAATATGCAACAAGGAGACCAGAATTTGAACTGCCGGCAAGATATAGGATAACAATCTATTAATATTCAATATATCATGCTTAATGAGAAAAAAAAGCAAACTTATGCTTAACCTTTTTTTTTTGTTTTGGCTATTATAAAAAAAAAAAGGAAAATATATGCAAAACCATTATATATTCCCATGACTGAGGAACAGTAGATGAAATAGGGGGTAACACATCTTTAAATGTAATTAAAGATGCCCCGAGACATTTGATAGCAGTTGAACAATCAAATTAGCTTAAGATCAGAGCTCAGTCAAAATAATGATATACCTGAAGTTAATCACGCTATCAAAACACTAATACCACAGATTATATAGTAAGCATTGCTTGGGTTACACAAATATGATGCTGTTACTAACAATCAAATATACCTAATTTCGCCAAATATCTACATAGCCAATATATACAGATAAGGGTTCCTTTTAGATATACAGTACATAAAAATTGTGATATTATCAAATAATATTAAACAAGTATATATTATATGAGCCTGATATACAGTATATGTAATTTTTATTTGGTCTAGTCTTCAAATATAATTCTTCAGCATGAAAGCATTAAGTATTTAAAGGGTAAGTTAAAGGACTGCAGCTCAACAGAGAACACAGAGGTCAAGGTCTTCTGTAATCCGACATGCCCTCTGCACAGTGCTCCAATCAACAGCAGTTATGGTTCCTTAGAAGCTCTATTGATTGGAACAGGAGGCATGTTGGATTGCTGGAGAACTGGATTACTGTGCACTGTGTTAACCAGTGGTCTGTTCTCAAGAGTGTTGCCAGGACAAGGTATTTTAACCCTTGCTGCAGAAAATGTGAATATTCAGTCCTTTCAATCATTGCTCGGCCCACAGCTCCAGACTGACATCCAACCATCAATGTATTTTGATGTTTATATAACTCTTTCCAATTGCCAGCCCTCTCTTTGCATCAAAGCTGAGGGCTCTTGAGAGTAGCCCTGAGGCAGGGTGTTGCCTTCACTGCACAGAAAATCACAAAAAAACAGTCTAATCAATGGGTCTAAATTAAGATATGCAATGTAAAGGTTTTATGTAAACATTTTGTTACCCTGTTGATGAGGTGAGGAAAGAGGAACCAAGGAAGGTGAATACACTATATCGCCAAAAGTACTGGGACAAATGCATTTACACACACATGAACTTTAATTGCATCCCAGTCTTAATCCGTAGGGTTCAATATTGAGTTGGCCCACCCTTTGCCGCTATAACAGCTTCAACTCTTCTGGGAAGGCTGTCCAAAGGGTTTAGGAATGTGTCAATAGGAATGTTTGACATTCTTCCAGAAGTGCATTTGTGAAGTCAGGCACTGATGTCAGACGAGAAGGCCTGGCTTGCAGTCTCTGCTCTAATTCATCCCAAAGGTGTTCTATCGGGTTGAGGAGCACCCCAAACTCGCTCATCCATTTCTTTATGGACCTTGCTTTGTGCACTGGTGTGAAATCATGTTGGAACAGGAAGGGGCCATCTCCAAACTGTTCCCACAAAGTTGGGAGCATGAAATTGTCCAAAATATCTTGGTATGTTGACGCCTTAAGAGTTCCCTTCACTGGAACTAAGGGGCCAAGCCCAACCCCTGTCAAACAAACCCACACCATAATCCCCCCTCCACCAAACTTTACACTTGGCACAATGCAGTCAGGCAAGTACAACTCTCCTGGCAACCATCAAACCCAGACACATTCATCAGATTGCCAGACAGAGAAGCATGATTCGCCACTCCAGAGAACACATCTCCACTGCTCTAGAGTCCAGTGGCGGCATGCTTTATGCCACTGCATCTGATGCTTTGCATTACACTTGGTGATGTAAGGCTTGGATGCAGCCGCTCGGCAGTGGAAACCCATTTCATGAAGCTCTCTATGCACTGTTTTTGTGCTAATCTGAAGGCCACACAAGGTCTTTAGCTATTGACTCTGCAGACAGTTGGTGACTTCTGTGCTCTTTAGCATGCGCTGACACTGCTCTGTCATTTTACGTGGCCTACCGCTTCGTCACTGAGTTGCTGTTGTTCCCAGTTGCTTCCAGTTTGTTATAATACAACAGTTGACTGTGGAATATTTAGTAGCAAAGAAATTTCATGGATAGACTTATTGCACAGGTGGCAACCTATCATGGTACCACACACTGAGCTCCTGAGAGTGACCCATTCTTTCACAAATGTTTGTAGAAGTAATCTGCATGCTTAGGTGCTTGATTTTATACACCTGTTGCCATGGAGGTGATTGGAACACCTGAATCCAAAAAATCCAGTTTTCTCCTCTTTTTCATCCTTTATTTCATTTCAGCACTAAAGATCCCCTCCAGTGTTTTTCTTTGTACATGCACTCACACCATAGTAGACTGCACACCAGCCTTTAAGATCATCTTACAGATAGTGACAACAGTGGTGCCCAGAAGCATGTTGGCTCCTCATAGCAGAAGTGCCTGAGCAAGGACCGTCATGGCAGGATAACCAGGTTCTCTGTGAGTGAAAGCTGCATAAGTTAAAAACAACTTTTCAAATTATGTTAACTTGTTAAAGTGATTCGAAAACCACAATTTTTATTTAAAAACAACAACAAACATGTCATACTTACTGTACCTGCTCTTTGCAATGATTTTGCACAGAGCAGCCCTGATCCTCACCTTCTGAGGTCCATCATTGGCATTCCTGGCAACTCTCCCCTGCCAAGTGCCTTCATAGCAAGCTGAGTGCTATGGGAGCACTCATGCACGCTCTCTACTGAACTGGTTCTGTGTGTCCATTGTCTCCCCCTTCTCACTGGCTGTGATTGATAGCTGCAGGAGCCATTTCCACAGCTGCCTTTCTGTTCAATGAGGAGTTCAGAGAGAGACGCTGCTCTTGTGCACATTACTGGATCAAGATCAGGCTCAGGTAAGTATTTAGGAGTGCTGGGGGGAGCTGCATGAAGAAGGTTTTTTCTACCCTTTTTACTTATGCGTAGAATGCCTTTAGAACCATTTTAAAGCTTTTACAGTAAGAGAATTTAGTGACTGGGCTTTGATCTAATTTAACTCACCATGATATTTGGAGAGGTCATACTGTCTTCTACTGCCTCTTCTTTGCAGAGGCAATATAAATTATGTTGGCAAGTTTAGGCAGTGGGCGCTAGAAGTTGCAGTTTAGGCTCTTGTCATTGCTGATGATCCTATACACTGATTGCACTTTCCCCTCAGGACCTCCTAGGTAAGAAATGCTCTGGATTGATTGGTTAAGTTGGGTTGGAATTCAGATTTTTTTTTAAAACACTGAACGCATCAGAAATGAGATATCGGCTCCTGTCACATGCTGCAGTCATAATAGAAAGGTCTCATTCCCTTTTGGAATGTTAATTTATTTAACATTTTGGAGTTGTAGTAGGAGCATTCGGAAAGCTCTGCTGCAACAGGAGTGACACTCTATTGTGATGTGGGGTAGAGCTATGGATTGTCACTGCTGGAGACCCTGAGTGGTATGTGAAACTACAGGGTGAAGCACCTCACAAACCTCCACTCATAACTGTTAAGCCAGTATTTTATAGCCTGACTGTTCCTGAAAATTGGAGGAAACAAAAAGGTGGAGGTATTTCACACTACATTACCAAACACTGTTAAAATCCATGTTTCATTTAGCAGTTAAAGAACGAACGCTTTAAATCGGTTGGTTGATTTATGCAACATCCTACTTCTTTTTAAGTTCCTGTTGTCATGTCCCAGGCCTTCGAGGACATGTGCAATCTACTCCAGAAGCAAAACTGTTAATCTATCGTTGTACTGCCCCTAAAAAGTGACAGACGAAAGAGTGGGGCCTGTGAGATGAATGGGATTTATCTAATATATGCTAATCCCATGGCAACCACATTCGTGTCTGCTTTCGGGATGGCCTTCACTTTAATAATGCCTAAGAAAAGAAGCCGTTGTTATTATCATATCATTCTCTATACTGGCTGCCTTGCTTTTAACTTCGCTTCATCTAGTGGAATTGATCTGAGCAGTCTTGGTTTGATCAAAGGTTGACAAAGCGGCAGTGGAAAGCGGGCTTGTCACCTCCTCACCCAGCTACTGAAATATTTATCACAGACCTCTGTCCCTCATCATGAGTGAGTAGCTCCACACAGCGTGTCAGATGCACTCTCATGCTATGCCCCACGCCTCATTTTTATCCTCTTTTTTCTTAAATTCAGCCATTCTGATCTTCAGTCCACATCCCTCTTTTTAAATACTGTGATAGCACAAGCAGAAACACACACTGCCGCATAGCCGGTTGCCTTACAGTTATACCAACGATTGCACTTCAATGTTTGACTAGTGTATCAGAAACTATTTTAACAGACTGGAACTTATAGTTTATAAATGGTAACTTGTAAAACTGAAGAACTGTATGAAGGTGTAAAGTTGTCATCAAAAATACAGTGGGTATAGAAAAGAATCACCCCTTTTAAAATAATTACATTTTGTTGCTTTGCAGCCTGAAAGGAAGACAGACACAGTTTTTGTTTTATCCAGCTGTATTAGTGCAACTTATAACATCCACGTGAAAGATACAACACCAACATGTCAGAATTTGTTTTTTTTTAATTTAAAAACAGAATCATCAAGTTGAAAAAAGGATCGACCCCTTATGTCAGTATTTGTTGAACTTTATTTTTGCTTTAATTACAGTCTTTAGTTTGTTGGGATATGTCTCTACTAACTTTGCACTAGACAATATTTGCCCACTCTTCTTTTGCAGAACTGCTCAAGTTCAGTTAAATTGTATTTCTGTATAATTTTAAGGGCCTGGGTCAGTAGGGGGCCCAGTGAGAGGCTCACTGGATACACAATTCACTAAGCAGTATCATACAGCATCCAAATATGCGGTAGGATACCACATAGCATTTAAAAAAAAAAAATTGAACTTACCAAAAAACGCTACTAAAATACTGCAGTGGAAACAAGTGTTACTGTTTCAGCTGTCAGTGGGGTTCCCCATTGACAGTTGAATGTAAAAGAAAGAATTGCCGGCAATTTAAAAAATGGCATGCAACCCAGCAGGTCTGGAAAGGGGGGGACAAGCGAGCGCCCCCCCCTCCTGAACCATACCAGGCCACATGCCCTCAACATGGGGGGTGCTTTGGGGTGGAGGGGGCTCCCCCCCCTTAGCACTCTGTCCTCATGTTGATGGGAACAAGGGCCTATGCCCCATAACCCTGGCCGGTGGTTGTGGGGGTCTGCGGGTGGGAGCTTATCGGAATCTGGAAGTCCCCTTTAGCAAGGGGCCCCCAGATCCCACCCCCCATGTGAATGAGTATGGAGTACATAGTACCGCTACCAATTCACACAAAAAAAAAACCCTTATGCCCACAGAACACCACAACAACAGGCCAGGGTTGTGGGGAAGAGACCCTTGTATACATTAACATTGGGACAAGGTGCTTTGGGGGGGGAAGCCCCCCAAATCACCCCCCCAATGTTGAGGGCATGTGGCCTGGTGTGGTTCAGGAGGGGGTGTGCTTGCTTGTCCCCCTTCTTTCCTGACCTGTCGGGCTGCATGCTCAGATAAGGGTCTGGTATGGATCTTGGGGGAGACCCCACTCCATTTTTTCTTAATTTTACAGTGGGGGTTCCCCTCAAAACCCATACCAGACCTGAAGGGCTTGGTATGAATAGAGGGAGGACCCCATGCCATTTTGTTAATTATTTTTAATGCCCTTTCTATGCAGCTGAGGTGCAATATGTAGGTAGGGTGTTGTGTGGGTGTGGCTTTGGCTTTAGTGTGGGCAGAGACACAGGGGGCCCATTATTTTTTTATTGCCCGGGGGCCCCATGAGTTGTCAGTCCGCCCTATTAATAACTAATACAAAACTTGTTTTTGCTCTTTTGCTGTTCACTTTGTTTGATGGCACACTTCCTCCTTTATCATCATAAAAATTATAGAAGACACTATGCCTGGTCCAGAGCAGGATGCTGAAGGCACCAAACTTCTCTCCTGTCTTGGCATCCATTGACCACCAGGTGGCATTCTCAGTTGCTTGGAAATGGGTTAGCTTCTCAGAAAAGCATTGCAAGACAATGGGAACTTTTGCACTTGAAAGGGTCATCCCAGATCCTCATTGTGGGATTTGTTTGCACCCTTTGGACAGCAAAGGGAACTCCTGTAGCACAGAGCAGCATATGCATTGTGTCTGTGTCTCTCCTCTCTGTCTGTCTCCCAATTCTCCCAGTTGGGAGATAGATTGGGAGGAGAGACACAGACAGAGAAGAACAGAGATTATCAAACTACAAACTGAAACTTGCTTTTCTGTAGAAGAATGGCCCAGGCATACCCAGCATGTGACCAGGAAACTTGCTATTCTTTGTTACAAGGTCCTGAGGGCCAATGTATGGACTTCAAGTGGACAGGTCACCAGAAGACACAACAAACTGTGAAATGGGTCTCCATCTAAGATCTGTACATTCTTTATTAGATTTCATCAGGATAGAAAGATCAATAACGTGAACCTGTGAGATCCAGTGTGAGGCAGCAGCATGGTGGAGAGTTGCCGACTTGGATGCTTTTAATACATTAGAACTACTAATTGTTTGAGTGCATTATGGTCATTATGGCCTAATGGTCATTTAGATTTGGTAAGCAAATTGTGAGCACATCTGGAGAGCACAGAATTTGGAGTTTTTTAACACTTTTGCTATTGTGGATCCTATATTATTTTTATGAAACTTTCTTTATATATTGGAGTACCTATATAAACACTGTATGGGTGATTGCACAATAACTGATGTGTATTAAAGTGGAACTTTAGTCAGAAAATTACATTCTGCTAGATCACTTCAGGCTGGATCCTTTTGCAGTTATAGCTATGTAAAACATTAAAAATAAGTGTCTATACGGTGTAAAATTTACACTCTCACCCTGCTCTGCACATGCTCAGTTGCTCTCTAATGTTAGGCATTTTTAGGCACTGCTAAATCTGTAGATGCTGATCTGCTGACAGCCTTTAAGCGGCATTAAACCCTCCCATCCTTTACAGTCAAGGAAGCTGCTTCTGTTTGATCTGCAACTGGTGCTGCACATATGATCAATTATGACTCCAGCCATTTGATGGTTTGACAGTTTGGTTGAGGACACAAGCAAATGTGACAGTTAGCAATCCCAGCATTCCAGGAATGTAACTGTTTTTTTAAACTGTTATATCAAAGGATCTAGTTCCGCTTTATGATTTACAGCTGTTCAGGGACTCTGGGCTTCAGCAAAATGGCAGCCTTGAAAAAACAGGAGTAATGCTCAAGGCAATTTACAGCACACACTAATTTTAGTAGCATAATTATTAATGTGGAACCTTGTTTTTTATCAAGTTGTTATGGTTAAAGTCCCGCTTTAAGTTTTTTAAATGCTGTATTGTATATATTAGTATTTTGGTTATTTGGTATAACAAATGTGTGCTGGCTGCTTACAGATAGTAGTCCTAAGTAACTTTCACGTATACTTGCTGGACGGTATATTGATTTTCACTTTTACATTAAGAACAAGCATGATTGAGCAATCATTGGTAGATATGGTGGGATTGATATGCTAATTGGATAAAGCATGCTCACTTTGTAAAGCAAATATTTACTGTACATGGCTTAGTGAATGAGGTTAGGCTGTGCTGACTTCAATTATCCAATTTTGTGCAAGCTAAAATGCAGTTTTTATTTTATTTTTCATGCCTATGATTGGGTATTAAGTGCAGAGTGAATTTTCATGTGAACATGTTCTACTCTACTACTTTTTTTTTAGCATCAACTCCAGTATTTGAAGGTTTTAGCTGAATTGTGCTATTTTACTACCAGGTGTATTTTGCTGTGGCTTTGGTGGACCTTCTCATGAACCTTGACATGCCCCTAAATCCAAGCTTGTCTGAAGCAGCCAATTGGCAGGATACCCTCAATGTAAAATTTTCAGTGAATAGGCACCTTTTAAAACGGTAGACAAAAATACAACATCATACACCCCACATTGTCCTAATGTCAATGAATCTTGCAAATTGTTGGGTATTTATTATGTAGTAGTTTTGGCTGGTATGCAGAGGACATTTTTGTTCCTAAAGGCCTTTGTAGCCTATGAATAAACCTCCCAGTAATGCTATTAGTAGGCTGCCACTAGAGGGAGCTCTAATGATTTGAAGTGTGACTTCAGGAGACCAACAACCAACAAGCTCACATCAAACTCAGGAATGAGCAAGTGAGCACATATGTTTTCTGTTCTCCTCTTGATACAGGTTAGTCACACTTGGTTTATGCTATCTTTGTTCAGTTTTGTGTTTGTTTGGACATTCACTTTCTCGGTTTAGAATGCTATATGTTGGTAATGGTAACTCTCTGGCACAAATTGATGCACTGCTACATGTAGCCTGTGCTGTCACTATGAAGAAAGTAAAAATTTGTATAGTGTGATTCATTTCTGTTTGACACATTAAACTTGGAATTAGTAAGAGAGCATATGTGTTTTCTGTTCTCCTCTCGATACCGATACTGCTGTCTGCATCTTTGTAATACCTCGCATTCAGATCACCGATAATCCTGTAACACCTTTGTGGCAAACCCAACCGGGGCATGGGTATTTTGGAGGGGACTGCAGGCTAGCCTCTTGCCAACTGACCATGGGCCCTGGCATCTGAGTGGGCTCTATTCTTTGGGAGGTGTGTGCCTGTGGGGACCTTTGGAGTAGTTTTAGTTCAGATTCAGGTCCGTGCCTTCCCGAAACACACAAACTCTGAGAACTGGAGGACCCAGATACAGATTTGGAGCCTCTGTGCCCAAACCAGCATTGACTACTTCAACCCCCCCCCCCCTTAGACTCAGAGCAGATGCTAATATAATCAGCTCAAAACAACTTGATGCAAAGGTTTCTTGCTGTTATCTGTTAATTAAAGTGTTATGTGTTTATTGTTGTGTATTTGTTCCATTGTTATTTGAGTTAATTGAGTCACCCATTGTTTCTGTCTGTTCGCTAGTCTTCCTGGAGGTTCCCACATGATGGGATTAGTCTTGTATCAACTTTACCTAGTTATCCAATCAGTGTGGGATGTTCATCTCAATGTGTAATATTTGTTTTTATTGTTCATGTGGGAACTGCCCATATTTCTGAAGTGTATAAAAACCTGTATTTCTGTTCAATGAAGAGTTCCAATTTGTACCTGAGCTAATGTGGTCTAATCCCTGGGTGCAACGCCTAGCTATAATACCTTAGTCCTGTGTTCCAGCAGTGAGGAAGCAGTTCTCTGATGGAATCACCAAGGCAGGGTGCCAGGAGGTCCGCCACAACCTTGTTGGTGTTTTCAAATTCCACCCACGTTCAATTGACCTGTTTTATTTGATATTAGGCCCTGGGTATTTAGATACTCTGTTTATTTTGATTTACCTTCTAGTACTCATGTTTAATTGCAGCACAATTGCAGAGGAATTTGTTAAATAACACAATAAATGAATGCTTTTGTTGCATAACTATACACTCACTTTATTAGGTACACCTGTTCAATTACTTGGTAACTCAATTTGCTAATCAGCCAGTCATATGGCAGCAATTCAATGCATTTAGGCATCTAGACGTGGTGAAGACGACTTGCAGAAGTTCAAACTGAGCATCAGAATAGGGAAGAAAGGGGATTTAAGTGATTTTGAACATGGCATAGTTATTGGTGCTAGATGGGCTGGTCTGAGTATTTCAAAAATTCCTGATTTGCTGGGATTTTCACACACAAACATCCCTGAGGTTTACAGGGAATGGTCTGAAAAAGAGAAAATATCCAGTGAGTGGCAGTTGTGTGTCAGAGGAGAATGGGCAAACTGGTTTTAGATTATATAAAAGCAACAGTAACTCAAATAACCACTCATTATAACCAAGGTATGCAGAATACCATCTCTGAATGCACAACATCTCAAACCTTGAAGCAGATGGGCTAAAGCAGTAGAAGACCACACCAGGTGCCACTCCTGTCAGCTAGAACAGGAAACAGAGGTTACAATTCACACAGGCTCACCAAAATTGGACAATAGAAGATTGGAAAAATGTTGCCTGGTCTGATGAGTCTTGCTTTCCCTAGAGATGGCTGTGCATGAAAATCCCAGTAGATCAGCAGTTTTTTAAATACTCAGACCAGCCTATCTGGCACCAACAACCATGCCATGTTCAAATTCACTTAAATCCCCTTTCTTCCCCATTCTGATGCTCAGTTTGAAATTCAGCAAGTCGTCTTCACCACGTCTAGATGCCTAAATGCATTGAGTTGCTGCCATGTGATTAGCTGATTAGCAATTTGCGTTACAAAGCAATTGAACAGGTGTACCTAATAAAGTGACTGGTGAGTGTATAGTCATGATATAGTGTATTTTTCCACTAAAGTTTGGGTTAGGGTCAGGGGTTAGATTATGGTAGTAAATTAGTTTGAAGTTAAAGTCACATCAGCACAAAAAAAAACAAATTTGGTACATCTCTGCAATATGCACATTTCTTCATGTTTTATCCCTTTAAAATGGACAGAAGATAACTGTTGATCTGTCAGAAATCCAGTGTACTCCAATTTTCCTGTTTTCCATCAAAATCCTAACTAGCATTTTAACCAGCACAGATTTCTTTCCTAGCAAAACAGTGATGCTGCCTTGACTCCCATGAGCCTGTCCACTCACTTTGTGCAGGGTAAGGACTCTTAGGAAATATAGTTCTGGGGAATGTGTCTACACCAATAGGCACTACTTCTAACAACTGGAGTAATAAAAAGCTGTTTCTTGCTACAGTAACAAGTACAATGAAAAAATAATGCCAGGACATATTCAGAGAGAGAGAGAAAAGAAGGCTTGGGGGTAAAGGTATGACAAGTGGGATCTTATGCAGTAAAAAAAATTTTCTGCCAAAAAGTTGTGTGCTGAAATTTCTAACAGCATAAATACCCCAACAAAAACAAGATGTCAACAGACTAATTACATTGCAAATTACATTCATCTTGGGAAACCTGAACTAAATGGATTGTGGAGGCTGCCATTGCTTTGCTGTCATTGTTTTGTCCCAGACCAAAAACAAAATAACAACAGACTACATTACAATACAATTAGATTCATCTCAGGAAACCTGCACTAAGAGAATTGTGGATGCTGCCATTGCTTTGCCTTTCCAAAATGCTAGCTGTCTGGCTGTCATGTTGATCTTCTGAGGTTACAACTTTTTGCTGACTAGGATTAAGTATACAGGCAGTAAAGTCAGAAATACGGCAACATATGGCCTGTTCTGTTCTTGGTCGGTGAGGTGGAAAGTACAAAAGAAATTAGATAAGAATTATAGCCAGGCAACCAGCATTGCCTGAAGGAAAGGTCAATTACACTAGCTATAGTAATTTTAAGCAACAAGGGAATGCCATCCAGTAATGGTCATAGTAAAGCACACAATACATTGCCAAATGTTACTTCAAAGTGTGACTTTCTGTCACTTTAGCAATATACTAAGTGAAACCCTTTCCATATCTCTTCAAAAGGAATCATCCGTGAGACACAAGAGGTTGTTTCTGGGACAGCTGCCAAATTTATACATTTTGTATTTTCTTACATTTTGCTTATATGTCCACTAGTGCTCTCAATTATGCCCCAAGCTATAATATCCCTGAGGTTGGGCAACTACAGACCAGTAAATGGTTAGGAAAAGGTTTACTTGCCAAGCCTTGCTACTCCAGTAAATATTTATGCCCAGTAAAGTGATCTGCACTTGTCTTTACTGAAACCAGAGAATACCTCCCTTATTATACTGAGAATCTGATTTACTGTACATTTGCCTCAAGCTATCTGAACTCTCATAGCAGAATCATGTTTTTCAATAGACAGGCAAAGACATGTAGTGCTACCCCCCCCATCCCCCCAGGAGCTGCTAGCAGTTTTGGTCTATGCCCCCCCCACTCATGGTATAAACACAGGGCCTTGGATAAGGGCGTACCACCAGTCCTCCTGTACGGGGCCCAGGCTAGCAGGGGGGCCCAGGTAGTTGGGTGATTTGGATGTATGCAGGGAGAGTAATGGGCACAGTGTGTGTGTGTGTATGGGGGGGGGGGGGGGGCAATTACTGAAACCGATCTGCTATATGGATCTCTCTGAAACAGCTATGAGCTAGCTTCCTCTCCCCCCTTACTGGCTTTCAGCTGCTGCAAACGGAGCCATAAATGGGATCGGTTCCAGTAACTGCCACTCTGCAACACCCATCACCCTCCCTGTGCACCATATGTTTCCCACTGCTGCCCAGACACTCTGTGTGCTCCCATCCCTGCAGTACTGCTGGCTTCCCTCTCCTCTTCCACCATCAGCTACCAACAGATGATAGGATCCTTCAGGATGGAGAGTGGGGGAATTGCCCAGTAAATATGTCATGTTTACCAGCCCCTTTCTATCCTGAATGAACACAATGAGTGATCAGTACTGATCACTTACAGTGTTCATTCATAACCAAAGCATAGTAAACTGTTTTTTTTTTTTGTGGAGGGGGGCTGTCAGGTTGGCTGTATGGGGCCCTGTGATTTCTAACAGCAGCCCTGCATACACAACAAGGCACACAGCATTTTCAGCATTCTTTCTTTGGCTCAAAGATCAAACTAGGGGTTTCTTTCTGGGGTGTTAGTGGAACAGTAACTTGGATAGGTATGGGGAGCATGGGATACCCCGGTATTGTAAAACTGTAAAACTTGAGAACTCAAGTCTCTGGCTGCTCTGTACAAAAATGCAGGCTGTATTGCACAACCTATGACTGAATTGTACTCTCTTGGCTGTTTTGCTTTGTCTCAGAACAAAGCTCTTCTCCTTCTGAGCCCAACTTAGACCTCGAAGTCTTCAAAGGCTTCTCTAGCTTTCTCTGCTCTTGGGGTCTTCTCCTGAAGGACTGGACCCAGTAACTCTGCACCTGCTGCTCAGGCCTCAGATTACTTATGGGCTCTCTCTCCACCTTCTGGGCCCACCTCCCCTGGGATTGGCCAAGGTTCCACAAATATTCAGGCTGAAGACTCTGTCCTTCCACTATATTCCAGAAATCTCTTGAAGACGGGGAAGTAACAGAACAGCAGCCTGTGAAACCCTGAGCAGCCCCAAGTAATCAACCTCTGCTCCACTGTTTACAGAGGGGTCAAACTAAGTTTAGCTAGCAACCTAATCTAAACTAAAAGGTGGTACAGGCACATACAATATTCTTATCTCGAAAGTTCCTAAAGAATCCATATGAAACAACTGTCATCACCAGATGCAAATCAAAACATTCCAGAAGCATTAGTAGCTTTCCATACAAGTATAGCTTGATTGGATTCTAGTATGCCTCAAAAGAATTTTAGGTTTACGGGCTTTGTTTTTTTTATATGTTTTTTACTTTATAGGTGATTACTTTAAATTCCTCAGTTTAGTAAGGCTTTTCCCATATACAGTACTTACCTCAGGACAAAGATGTTGCTGCTGAGTTCATTATTTTTGGGGGGGCTAAAGATTCCTGCAGACAAGGATGATCATTGTTTGGTTTCACCAGAAGTAAGAGATGACCATTCTGTCTAAGAATATCAGTGCAGGCTATAATGGACAATTGGCTCAGCTTTGTTTCTCAAAAGGTTTAGGCTGGCCATACATGGATTGAGATTCGGCCAGTTCAGCAGGGAATGGGCACTCTGGTGACCTATCGATTGACTTGTGTACAACCAGCCTGTATGATTTTTCCTGAATGGCTAGTGCCACTGGAAAGGCTCCCACTTGCAGAACACAATAGCACTGTGTACATTGAGACATTTTCTTTCCTTCCACTCAAAAACTGCATAGTCTATGGCCTGCCTTACACCATAGTAGAATTGTCTTCTCTTTCTCTCTCTCTTTAGCTCCTCCCCTCTTTATCCCGCACTTCCTTATACACATAAACATGTATACCAATGTATTCCTTATAGAACAATCAGGGACATATTTATAAAGAAAGGGATGTGAAATTCATCAAATATTGACTGCAGGCAAACCTTACTTGTCTACGTTTTAAGTTACTGGGACTCATTAACCACCAGTGAATGTTTGATGAATGTCACATTCACTGCTTTATAAGCATGTCACTTAAAGCTGAACTTCAGGAAGTAGTCAACGTCTACTCTTGCAGTGAGACCACTCTGCACTGCATGCAAGGGTTAAGTGTTCTTTAGGTGCTGGAATAAGGAGTAATACTTACCTCATTCCCTTCTCTGGCAGGCTCTCTCATTCTCTCACCTTCCAGCCTCAGTCACACTCCAGCCTCCTTCACCTACAATGTTAATAGGCCTGAATTACTCTTGTAGCGCTCACAACCAAAGGAGCCGCTGATGTATGGGTTCCCTAAATCTGGATGACAACGACCCTTTCAGCAATGCCATGCCTTCTGACACACCAAGGGTGATAAAGGAGGATTTATTGGTGTTATACATCCAATGAGGCAACAACTACCAAAAACAGCAACGTCAATAAACAGTAAGCAAATAAAACAAATTTGTACAATACAACAAATAAGTGTGAACCAAGTAATACTGGACAATACACAGTCCCAAACCAAAACAATGGGAACATCTCTGACTCTCTACTCCAACCCTCTCCTCTCACTCCCCATGCAAGACTCCCCAGGCTCTGGCTTCTCCTCCCTTTTCCTCCTCTCTGCAGCACAAAGTTCTCATGGGACTTGTAGTCCTACCAAGTGCCTCTTGTCTCACAGCAGTCTTTCCCCACCCCATGACTGAGCATTTCCTGTGGTTTTGTGGCCAATCACTGCTCTCCAGACGAGGCCTGGGGGGTGGGCAGGGCTAAAAATGGTCAGCAGTCAATCAAAATCATTCTGACTGATTGCTAGGGGTGGGTTTTGCAACCTCCTGTGACATGTCCCAGGAGGTTGCAGCCAGAGAACATCCGGTAGATCTCAGCAGGTCTAAACCAGGTACGCCCCACCCCACCCTACCCCACCCCAAAAAATGCCAAACACAGAAGAGGAGTAGGGGTAGGGCATAAAGCGGAACTTCCCCTTTAGGGTGAAGTTCCGTTTTAACCTTTGCAGTGTGAGGGGCCCCACTACAGGGTACATTTTGGCTATGGCCTACTGAAGTCTATCAATTCAGATCTCACTAAGAGCATAGATATTGAATTCACTTAAATAAAAATTTTTGGTCATGCAGACACTGGCAAATGAAGGTATTACACTTAGGGGGCACTAAGTTTACAGTAAAAAAAAAAAGATTTTAGAATAATTAAATCTACACAGTTATGACCACTGTGCAGAAGTAATAGGCTAAGGCACAAGGCAAATGCGTGAACCAGAACCTCAAATTATCTCACCTCTAAAAATATCTACAATACACATTAGTGAGTGAAGCTTATAGTGTAACTACAGGGAGTACAGAGGGTTCAAATGCTAATTAGTCCACAAGGTCACCTAAAATAACTATTTCCAATAATACCTGCTGTGTGCTCATATTCTAGTCTGCATAGGATAAAGACACACTTTTCTTCCTTTCCCATCTCTTTGCCATATGTTATCTGCTGGTTGAACTTAGCAGTTTATCAGTATGCCATTCTTAGTACAGCTACAATAACAAAGCTGATTTTTTGTATCTTTATATAGCCTAACTCAATTTATATTTATATTGTTCCCTAAACAAAACACTTCACTGCAATTTTTGAGCAATCATTTAAACTAAAGTGTATGAAATCCCAAACTCTATATTTTATTATCTGATATCAGGTGTATCTGAAAGGTGTTCCACTGGTCCACTGGCTGAAAGAGGCTGACAACTCAGCTGCTTATTGAGAGAGAGAAAGTGGCTAAATCAGGAAGTGCCTGAGGAGGCCATAGTTTGTTTTTTTTCTTTTCATATGTATTTATTTATTTTTCTTTTTTTCTTTAATTTTTTTTGGTATAGATGCTGAGGTTGGGTTGCACACAGCAGAGACCAGGTATGTCTGCAATTCCAGCTATATTCTTCTCATATATATTTTTAATATAATCTTGTCACTTGAGACATAGTTGCAGGTGGAAACCTATGGCCATAGGTTACTCACTCTTCCATTATGCAGAGGAAGGACAGGTAACTGCAAACAGAGGTGGGACATTTTACAGTAATTGGGAAGGACAGACAACAACCAACAAAAAAAAAGTAAAGCATAGAATGCTGCTGCCATAGACTGCCTCCACTCCAAATAATAAGGCAGATGTAAAGACGTAAAAGGAGATATACTGTAGTTGTGCTGTGTGCGGAGGTAGTAGGTGGTGAGTGTTGCTGATATGCCTTCTTATTACTCCTCCATCACGTTCTCCTCTCCCACCTCCACATCTTCCTTTTACTCTGCTACCATCTCCTCTATTTTCCCAATCCCACCATACCTCCACCTGCCAAAAGACCAATCCCACCATACCTCCACCTGCCAAAAGACCAACCCTGGCCTCCACCTTAATGATAAGCATTGTTTTTTTCTTAACTTCCTTAAATCTTTAAAAGCTTTTTTTTCCACCCCACCAGTGGTTTGTGGCACAGGAGGTTGTAAATGGCTGACAAAGCCTTTTTTTTCTAAATCCTGCAAGAGCTTCTAATGCACACTTTTTCTCCTCCTCCTCCTTTACTCCTCAAGGGAGTATATTGTGTTCTTTTCCTCCTTTTCCGCTAACTTGCTATAAGAAGTTGGCGGAATTGCAGGAGGCTGTGTGTTTTAGATATACCAACTCACATGGCTTTGTCCTAATATTATGAGAGACATCAAATATAGCCACTATCTTTTTATAGAGTAGTCAATGAACCCTTTTGTTTTCAGTATATAGCTTTTTTCATACATCAGATATGCTGTCTGTGCTATTTACCTTCCTCGGTTTGTCACAGTATCTACTTCTATGGCATTGGTTCATGGGCGCTCCTGGTTTTTACCCCAATGGTTGTGTCCACATCCAATCAGAGCAGAACTTCACCCCCTGCCGTGCTATCATCCTGTAACCAGTCAGAGTTTCGCAGCTCCAGTCTTTCCCCACATTGTTCACCTCTTCCTGTGTTGTAATGCTGCACCCAATCATAGCAGCTTCTTTCCTGATCCTGGGTTATTTAAACTCAGCACATCCTCATGTGATTCTTGCCTACCAATTTTCTG
This sequence comes from Staurois parvus, assembly GCF_062004578.1. Lineage (NCBI taxonomy): Eukaryota > Metazoa > Chordata > Amphibia > Anura > Ranidae > Staurois > Staurois parvus. The sequence continues at coordinate 20,892,377 of NW_028317813.1, read as the reverse complement.
TGTCTGTGCTGCCTGCCCTGACCAAGACTTGCTCCTCACCATCTGTGTCCTCAACCAGCCCTGATCTCTGGACTGTTCTTGGTGACCTTAGACTCCATGGTACTTGTGGCAAACTTGGGGGTCATGACCTGGGGTCAAAATGCAGTGAATCCCAAAGTCCCTGGTGAACATGGCTGGCTCTTAGACTCCATTCAAGAATCAGTCTTAGCTCCCTGTTCAGAAACCTCTTATTCCAGTGAGCTCCTGCAAGGCTCTTATTCTGAAGATATAGGTCTCAAGTCTACCCAGTTCTCTGGGCCTTGCTCATGCAAATATGGCATACACTTCTTGGGTGAGCCTACCAGTTCCTATTGGGTATCCCTTACAGGGTAGTTAAAGGGTACATATTGTCATAGTTGGCATTCTGACATATCCTCTGCTAGCTTATAACACAAGTGAAAGTTTCCCTGAATTTCTGATCATCTAGTTTCATAAACTACATATTACAAATGTTATTGAAACATCCCCAGCTTTTTAGACTTAAATTCCCTTTTTGGATATTAACATTAAAAATCTCAAAATAGGTGTCAGTTTACTACAATTTACTTACAAAACTGCGGTTAGAAGTTTGTCAACCCCCTAGCTTCTAGACCATGTATGTGGCACTTATTGGTCATTAATTTTATGATGCATTTTATGCCTACCTAATATGGGATATAACTCATTATGTTAAAGTGATTTTAAACCCTTACATATATGCAGTGAATTGACTAGCCTCAAATGATACACAGATGAAACAACTCCTCCTTCATGTTGTACCTGTTTATCTGATTAGCTGCCCTCTCTCCTCCACAGTCTTTCAAAACACACATTTTACAAAGCATTTATCAGCAGCGGAAAGCATGGGGCAGGGATCTGATGTAACAAAACTGCAGAAATAGAGCACACAGTTCCGTGAAATCTGATAGTTGATTGGAAGGAAAGGACACCCCCCTCCCCTTTCAAAGGCTCAGAGAAACAGAGCTGAGGATATGAATCATCTGTTGTGTGCTAGAGGGAGTTGAGCCATCTCCCGGGAGGCTGAGGTGTCGGCTTAAAGTATAGTTAAAGGCAAAACTCTTTTTTTAGTTTTGGATAGAGTGGCGAGGGATTAGAGCACCTGTCAGATTTTTATTGCTGTCTGCACCCATTAAGGAGATTCACCCTCTCTAATTATCATGTTTACAGTTGTCATTGAAATTGAAAGTAACAAAAAACACATTTTAGGTTATGCCCAGAACAGTACTAGAGGGGGACATCTTCCACTAGTTTTGGTGACCCTGAAGATAAAAAGAGATTCCCTCAGTTTGGAGGGATTTCCTCTCACTTACCATTTTTGACTATGGGACAGGAAGTGAAGGGAAATCTTCCCAATGGAACACAGATGGCAAAAAAAAAACTGATAGGAGTTATAATGCTCCCTTGCTCTATCCAAACTAAAAAAAAAAAAAAAAGACTTTTGGCTTTAGTGGAGGAAATAGGGAGAAATAGTTCTGAATGTATGAGGTTATAAAACTGGTAAATTAAGGTGGTTGTAAACCTCCGACATGAAAAATGAACAAAGCACATCCCAATATATAGTGGGTACTAACCTGAATCCAAAGCACTCTGGTTCCTCTCTGATCTCTCCTTTCTCTGCTATTTGCATGACTCATTCCTAAATAATTAAAGAATCACTATTTTTAATGTTTGTTTTCCATATGATTTAGAAATTTACATTTTTTATCATTAAAATTTCCACATTTTCTTAATTCATTTTTTTTCCTCATAAGGACGTCTCTGCCCTGGTCAAGCAAAAACAACAGGGATGGCAATTAAAGCTGGGTATTCTTCTTCAATAAGGGAGAAGTCCTGGGCTTCAACACAGCCTTGCCCCTATGCAAAAATATTTTTAAAAAAAGGTAACTTGAAGGAGAGGGCTGCCAGATCAAACACATGCCTTGCAGAGGTGATGGCTACAAAAGATAGTACTTTGTAGGTGGGAGAAGAGAGAGGAATGCTTCTAATTGATTTAAAAAGTACATTTCTGAAGTGCAGATTGAAATAGATTTAGATCCCAGAGAGTCAGAGGGAAACAAACAAGGTAAGCTAAAAATGGGACATTCCCTGTACAAAGAACTTCATCAAGGAGTAAAAGGCCAACAGTCTGACCTTTGATAGTGTTGACAGCCAAACACTGGTCTAAACCCAGCCATTTTCCCACCCTCCATCACCATTTATTTTAACATTGTTTATACATTTAACTTTTATTTTTAAATTCTTTACTGTTTTATTTTTAGCATTTCTTTGTAAAGCCCTTTCTGCCCTGGTCAAGCAAACATGGACAGGGAAAGACAGGCTGAAACGCTCAAAAGTAATTATATTCTTGGACTACTGGGTGTCAAGGATGTTCTACTGGCTGCAGGTAGCCCAATATATGCTCCAGGTATTAGCCTGCCCTGCTGCATGTTTCATGTCAGAGAGCACATTCAGTGCAGTGGAAAGAGTTTGTGAATGAGAAGCTAACTTATTAAAACAAATCAGACCTGGCTTACAGATGATTACCAAACACCCTCTGAATAAAATCAATACAATTATTTTATACATATTTAAGTAAGAAAAGACCAAACAGTTTACGGGATATGGTAAGAATGGGATATAGTGCACCTGGGGTGAGGGTTTATGATGTTTTGGGTGCACAGTGCATTTACGTGTATTTTTTTTTTTTTAGAAAGAACGCCATGAGCTGTTGTGAAAAAAAGGCAATTCTTCTACAAACCTTCAACAGCAACTGCCTGATACTCTTTAAAAACCACAAGCTAAATATTTTAATAAAGAAAAAAAGGAAAAAGACCACAGTAAATAGGAAAAGAGTAGCTGTGGTGTTGACAAATGAAGATATCTAGCTGCATCTACTTTAACAGACTGGCCAGTGACTATAATTGCTACACTAATCTGTCCCTATACACTTTATCAGCAGCACATCTTATCCCTTTCCCTATAACATCTAAAGCAGGTTGTCAATATGGCTGCTGGAAACCCACCCTTTTATAGTGAGGGGGCTGGCTTGTCCAGAAGCTCCTTTATTGACCCTTCTAAAGGCAGATTACCTAAGCTTAAAGGCCAGGAAGTGCATTAGTTTGGTAAGTCTGTAATTCAAAAACAGGCAGGATTTGCCTTGAACCCATGGTAGACCCAAACCTGAACATCATCCCTACTATGGAAAGCCAACGACACTTGTTTTTACCTGTTAACTTAGCTGCATTTACCAAACATATATCATAACAATATTTTGTTCTTTTTTACATTCTTTTTTAATCAGCGTCGTCCACATCACCCTTAATCAATGCTGCACTGGTCACAGTGTCCCTGATCACCGCAATACCAGTCATATTATCCCTAATCACCGTAAAACCAATCACAGTGTCTCTAAATCACCACCACACTAGTCCAAGTGTTCCTGATCACTGCCATGCCTGTCATAAAGTCTCTTATTGCTGCCACACCATTTACACTGTCTTTGATCACTGTCATACCAGTTACAGTGTCCCAGATCACCGCCACAGCAGTTACAGTGTTCCTGATCATTGCCACGGAAGTCACTCTACGGACTTGTTCGCATATGCAATGCTCTCTGAAGAGCCATCCATGTTCTGCTAGCTATTGGGAGAGTATTTGACAGAAAGTTATGAGACACTGTAATCGCCCCTCACTACCTTTAACATCTTGAACCGCACAATCAACCCCATTTACTCGAATGGCTCACAATCAGTGGGCACACAGAGAGTATATATCCTTTCACAGCTGCAAAGCTAAGCATTGCAGCTATGCCAGGTGTACACCCCCAGCTGCTGCTTTGACAGCTACAGGGAGTAGGGGTTGAGGGGTGGTAAAGCCACAGGTGAATTGTGAAGTTTTATCTCCCTCCAACCTCACATGTGAATGAGCCGTAATAGTGCAGCCAGTCATAGATCTCCAATCACCACCACACTAGCCACAGTATTGCCAGAGCAGTGTAGTTAGAATCACTGTTCCTGCAAGACATTAGTCCCAGCCATCCCCTGATGATTAACCACTTGAGCCCCAGAGGATTTACCCCCCTTAATGACCAGGCCTTTTTTTGCTGTTTGGCGCTGCACTAATGCAAATGATAATTGCGCGGTCATGCAATGCTGTACCCAAACAAAATTTACGTCCTTTTCTTCACACAAATGGAGCTTTCTTTTGGTGGTATTTGATCACCTGTGCGCTTTTTATTTTCGGCGCTATAAACAAAAAAAACACGAAAATCTTGAAAAAAAACCAATTTTTTCTACTTTCAGCTATAAAAAATATATCGTAAACTCAAAGTTAGTCATAAATTTAAGCCAAAATGTATTCTGCTACATGTTTTTGGTAAAAAAAATCCCAAGAAGTGTATATTGATTGCTTTGTGTGAACGTTATAGCGTCTACAAACTATGGTATAGATACTGTAATTTATGCCTTTTTTTGCTATACAGCGCTGCACTAATTCAAATGATAATTGCGCGGTCATGCAATGCTGTACCTAATCAAAATTTACGTCCTTTTTTTCACACAAATAGAGCTTTCTTTTGGTGGTATTTGATCACCTGTGCGCTTTTTATTTTTGGCGCTATAAACAAAAAAACACGAAAATCTTGAAAAAAAAACAATTTTTTCTACTTTCAGCTATAAAAAATATATCGTAAACTCAAAGTTAGTCATAAATTTCAGCCAAAATGTATTCTGCTACATGTTTTTGGTAAAAAAAATCCCAATAAGTGTATATTGATTGCTTTGTGTGAACGTTATAGCGTCTACAAACTATGGTATAGATACTGTAATTTATGCCTTTTTTTGCTATACAGCGCTGCACTAATTCAAATGATAATTGCGCGGTCATGCAATGCTGTACCCAATCGAAATTTACGTCCTTTTTTTCACACAAATAGAGCTTTCTTTTGGTGGTATTTGATCACCTGTGCGCTTTTTATTTTTGGCGCTATAAACAAAAAAACACGAAAATCTTGAAAAAAAAACAATTTTTTCTACTTTCAGCTATAAAAAATATATCGTAAACTCAAAGTTAGTCATAAATTTAAGCCAAAATGTATTCTGCTACATGTTTTTGGTAAAAAAAATCCCAATAAGTGTATATTGATTGCTTTGTGTGAACGTTATAGCGTCTACAAACTATGGTATAGATACTGTAATTTATGCCTTTTTTTGCTATACAGCGCTGCACTAATTCAAATGATAATTGCGCGGTCATGCAATGCTGTACCCAATCGAAATTTACGTCCTTTTTTTCACACAAATAGAGCTTTCTTTTGGTGGTATTTGATCACCTGTGCGCTTTTTATTTTTGGCGCTATAAACAAAAAAACACGAAAATCTTGAAAAAAAAACAATTTTTTCTACTTTCAGCTATAAAAAATATATCGTAAACTCAAAGTTAGTCATAAATTTCAGCCAAAATGTATTCTGCTACATGTTTTTGGTAAAAAAAATCCCAATAAGTGTATATTGATTGCTTTGTGTGAACGTTATAGCGTCTACAAACTATGGTATAGATACTGTAATTTATGCCTTTTTTTGCTATACAGCGCTGCACTAATTCAAATGATAATTGCGCGGTCATGCAATGCTGTACCCAATCGAAATTTACGTCCTTTTTTTCACACAAATAGAGCTTTCTTTTGGTGGTATTTGATCACCTGTGCGCTTTTTATTTTTGGCGCTATAAACAAAAAAACACGAAAATCTTGAAAAAAAAACAATTTTTTCTACTTTCAGCTATAAAAAATATATCGTAAACTCAAAGTTAGTCATAAATTTCAGCCAAAATGTATTCTGCTACATGTTTTTGGTAAAAAAAATCCCAATAAGTGTATATTGATTGCTTTGTGTGAACGTTATAGCGTCTACAAACTATGGTATAGATACTGTAATTTATGCCTTTTTTTGCTATACAGCGCTGCACTAATTCAAATGATAATTGCGCGGTCATGCAATGCTGTAACCAATCGAAATTTACGTCCTTTTTTTCACACAAATAGAGCTTTCTTTTGGTGGTATTTGATCACCTGTGCGCTTTTTATTTTTGGCGCTATAAACAAAAAAACACGAAAATCTTGAAAAAAAAACAATTTTTTCTACTTTCAGCTATAAAAAATATATCGTAAACTCAAAGTTAGTCATAAATTTCAGCCAAAATGTATTCTGCTACATGTTTTTGGTAAAAAAAATCCCAATAAGTGTATATTGATTGCTTTGTGTGAACGTTATAGCGTCTACAAACTATGGTATAGATACTGTAATTTATGCCTTTTTTTGCTATACAGCGCTGCACTAATTCAAATGATAATTGCGCGGTCATGCAATGCTGTACCCAATCGAAATTTACGTCCTTTTTTTCACACAAATAGAGCTTTCTTTTGGTGGTATTTGATCACCTGTGCGCTTTTTATTTTTGGCGCTATAAACAAAAAAACACGAAAATCTTGAAAAAAAAACAATTTTTTCTACTTTCAGCTATAAAAAATATATCGTAAACTCAAAGTTAGTCATAAATTTAAGCCAAAATGTATTCTGCTACATGTTTTTGGTAAAAAAAATCCCAATAAGTGTATATTGATTGCTTTGTGTGAACGTTATAGCGTCTACAAACTATGGTATAGATACTGTAATTTATGCCTTTTTTTGCTATACAGCGCTGCACTAATTCAAATGATAATTGCGCGGTCATGCAATGCTGTACCCAATCGAAATTTACGTCCTTTTTTTCACACAAATAGAGCTTTCTTTTGGTGGTATTTGATCACCTGTGCGCTTTTTATTTTTGGCGCTATAAACAAAAAAACACGAAAATCTTGAAAAAAAAACAATTTTTTCTACTTTCAGCTATAAAAAATATATCGTAAACTCAAAGTTAGTCATAAATTTAAGCCAAAATGTATTCTGCTACATGTTTTTGGTAAAAAAAATCCCAATAAGTGTATATTGATTGCTTTGTGTGAACGTTATAGCGTCTACAAACTATGGTATAGATACTGTAATTTATGCCTTTTTTTGCTATACAGCGCTGCACTAATTCAAATGATAATTGCGCGGTCATGCAATGCTGTACCCAATCGAAATTTACGTCCTTTTTTTCACACAAATAGAGCTTTCTTTTGGTGGTATTTGATCACCTGTGCGCTTTTTATTTTTGGCGCTATAAACAAAAAAACACGAAAATCTTGAAAAAAAAACAATTTTTTCTACTTTCAGCTATAAAAAATATATCGTAAACTCAAAGTTAGTCATAAATTTCAGCCAAAATGTATTCTGCTACATGTTTTTGGTAAAAAAAATCCCAATAAGTGTATATTGATTGCTTTGTGTGAAAGTTATAGCGTCTACAAACTATGGTATAGATAATTTGAAATTTACACAGCTTTTACTTTCTGACCGCCCATCACATCTCTTGAGGTGCTAAAATACCAGGATAGAACAAACACCCCCAAATGACCCCTTTTTGGAAAGCAAATCTCAGGGAGGGGGAGGGGGGGCCATTTTCTCCCGCTGCTTGTAAAGGCAATTCTGCAGCTAATTAACCACTAGGAATGCTTTTACATGAAAGCCCATTTCCGGCTGAAAAAAATAAAACCAGGATGATGCCTGCAGCTGCAGGCATCACCCTGGTATAACCATTCAAAGTCCAGTGATGTACCAGTACGTCACTGGTCCTTGTTGGGTGTATATGCTATGTTCTTTTTTTCTTTATGCAGCCTGTGGGCTGAATGAAAAAAAAGAGAAGAAATCTCTGCCAGAAAAAGTGTGTGGTATGCCCACCATTAGAAACCTCCCTCAATCCACCCACTTCTAATGGTGGGCACATATGAAATGTGCCAACAAATATAAAATATATATGCCGAAGCATGGGGGCCATCCACCCACTGGCCACCCCAGGCCCCCATGCTTTGGCATATATTTTCTTTTTTTTAACTGCGGATGAAAAATCTCATCCGACAGCACTGCACACACCTACTTATGTCTATTCTGAAAGCAAGACCCTGTTGCTGTCAGAATAAACAGGTCAGTGCTGCAGTTTGACGTTCCTGCAAAGAAATCAACAAGGGTTAACAATAAAACATAAACTCAACAACTTTATAATGAAAAGTGTGTGGTGGTATGCCCACCATTAGAAACCTCCCTCAATCCACCCACTTCTAATGGTGGGCACATATGAAATGTGCCAACAAATATAAAATATATATGCCGAAGCATAGGGGCCATCCACCCAGTGGCCACCCCAGGCCCCCATGCTTTGGCATATATTCTCTTTTTTTTAACTGCGGATGAAAAATCTCATCCGACAGCACTGCACACACCTACTTATGTCTATTCTGAAAGCAAGACCCTGTTGCTGTCAGAATAAACAGGTCAGTGCTGCAGTTTGACGTTCCTGCAAAGAAATCAACAAGGGTTAACAATAAAACATAAACTCAACAACTTTATAATGAAAAGTGTGTGGTGGTATGCCCACCATTAGAAACCTCCCTCAATCCACCCACTTCTAATGGTGGGCACATATGAAATGTGCCAACAAATATAAAATATATATGCCGAAGCATAGGGGCCATCCACCCAGTGGCCACCCCAGGCCCCCATGCTTTGGCATATATTCTCTTTTTTTTAACTGCGGATGAAAAATCTCATCCGACAGCACTGCACACACCTACTTATGTCTATTCTGAAAGCAAGACCCTGTTGCTGTCAGAATAAACAGGTCAGTGCTGCAGTTTGACGTTCCTGCAAAAAAATCAACAATGGTTAACAATAAAACATAAACTCAATAAAACAACTTTATAAGGAAAAGTGTGTGGTGGTATGCCCACCATTAGAAACCTCCCTCAATCCACCCACTTCTAATGGTGGGCACACATGAAATGTGCCAACAAATATAAAATATATATGCCGAAGCATAGGGGCCATCCACCCACAGGCCACCCCAGGCCCCCATGCTTTGGCATATATTCTGTTTTTTATAACTGCGGATGAAAAATCTCATCCAACAGCGCTGCTCACGCTGACTTATGTCTATTCTGAGAGCAAGTTCCTGTTGCTGTCAGAATAAACAGGTCAGCGCTGCAGCTGAAAGCATTCCTGCAAACAGAAATGGTTAACAATAAAACAACAATAAACCAGTGAAAGTCGAACAATCACAAAAATGACAACAACAAAAAAAACTATAACTATTTTTGGTTTTTACATTTTTTTATTTTTTGGGGGGGTATTTGTACTTTTATTTATTTTTTTTATTTTTTTTAACTTTTTTTTCCAAACTTCAAACATTTAAACAGCTGGTAGGGTCTCTCCAAATGCGATAGCCAGTTTCCTGACTACCGAACATCTTTTGAGACCCTGTGTAAATGTGCCCTGATCTGTGCCGTGCTGTACCCTATACTAATAGTTCACTAGTGTATGGTAGAGGCGGAAGCAGGGCTTGATGCAGAGGCCAGGTTGGCCAGGACAGGAGGGACAACAATAGCGGCTGTCACGCCTAATTCCACGTTTGCTGCAGACACGACATCTTTTTTGGGGTCTTCTTTGGGTTGGGGTACCAGGAATGGTATCGAGAAAATGTCTCTCATGCAGACGGCTAACTGCATCTGGGAGAGGGATTTGGGGCACAGCACCTTCTGGATACAAAAGGGCCCTGATGTTCTCTAACTGGAAATTTAGGTATGATCCACTATGTCCAGTTGCTTTATAGAGAACAAAAGCATTATATAGAGCCAATTGAAATAAATAAACTGACACTTTTATGTACCAGCGTTTGGATTTTCGGGAAACTAAATACGGCTGCATCATCTGGTCATTGAAGTCCACCCCTCCCATGTTAAGGTTATAATCGTGGACACAGAGGGGCTTCTCAACAACACCAGTTGCCGTGGTAATTTGGACGGTCGTATCTGCATGAATGGAAGACAGGAGGTAAACATCCCGTTTGTCCTTCCACTTCACTGCGAGCAATTCTTCATTTCTCAAGCAGGCTTTTTCCCCCTTTTTAAGACGGGTATTTACAAGCCGTTGGGGGAAGCCTCGGCGATTAGATCGCACAGTGCCACATGTGCAAATTCCCAAATTGAACAAATGTCTAAATAGTGGCACGCTTGAATAAAAATTGTCCACGTATAAGTGGTACCCCATGTGGAAATAGGATGACGCCAAGTCCCAAACTATCTTGCCACTGCTCCCCATGTAGTCTGGGCATCCGGGGGGCTCCAAGTAACTATCTTTTCCCTCGTAAATCCGAAACTTACATGTATAGCCTGTTGCCCTCTCACAGGTCTTATACATCTTGATCCCATATCTGGCACGCTTGCTGGGGAGATATTGTTTGATTACAAGGCGGCCAGAATATTGAATGAGGGACTCATCGATGCAGATGTTTTTCTGGGGAGTATACACATCTGCAAATTTTTGGTTAAAGTGATTTACGAGGGGCCGAATTTTGTGGAGCCGGTCAAATTCAGGGTCACCCCGAGGACGACTGAGTGAGTTGTCGTAGAAGTGCATAAAACGCATTATACTCTCATATCTATGCCTGGCCATGGCAGCAGAGAACACGGGCATGTGAACAAGAGGGTCGGTGGACCAATACAACCGCAACTGATTTTTATCATTAATGCCCATGTTGAGGGTTAGGCCCAAAAAAACTTTAAATTCGGAAACCGTAATGGGTTTCCATGCGAATGGTCTGGCAAGGTTTGAATTTGGGTTGGCGGCGATAAATTGGCGTGCATATAAATTGCTTTGATCCACAATCAATGCATAAAGATCTTCTGTGAAAAACAGCTCAAAAAAATTAAGGGGAGTATTTAAATTTGCTGTTTCCACCTGAATTCCAGGTTGGGCAGTGAATGGGGGAAGTACGGGTGCTGCAGAATTTGTGGGCTGCCAATCGGGATTTGCAAGCACATCCGGAAGGACACTAGGGGCTCTACGGGCCTGTCTGCGAATTCTTGGTGGCCGCGGGACACTACTTGTGCTCGCCACCGCACCAGCTTGTACTGCACTTATGGGACTCGCCACGTCACCAAGTGATACTGCAGTGCTGGTATGCCTACGACCAGGACGTACTAGGCCGCTGGTGCTCGCCAGTTCACCAAAAGATACTGCGGCACTAGTACTGGCACTCTGCTGCATATGAGAGTCATCATGCATTTGTACCACCTCAGCAACCTGTGAATGGGATCGGGTACGCCTGACCTTAGCAGGGACCACTTCCTCGTCGCCTGAGCTAGCTGTCAGGGTGCCGCTGCTGTCTATAGGTTCGTATTCTGAGCCTGATTCTGCCAGTGAGTCTTCCCCTTCGCTCTCACTTGACATGCTCAGAATCCTATAGGCCTCTTCACTAGTGTACCTTTGCTTAGACATTTTGGCCACTAAATTTACAGGTACCTAGTGCGACTCACGGGAAAAAGAGCACCTGGCTGTCAGGGACTGCTTGAACTGCTACAAAAAATTTACCGACAAGTGCTAACAGATATCAGGCCTGATTCTGTGAACACTGCGGTTTTGTGTGTAATATGTATCAAGTGACAGTTATCTACTGACACTGCACTTGCCGGGGGAGAAGGGGGGGGCGTAGGGGCTAAACGCAGGTGCTGGCAGGTGTTGGGGCTGATCCCGCTAACACTGCGTTTTTGGGGATACTAAAGTAATGTGAATGCTGGTATAGCGCTGATCTGATCAAAGATATTGATCCAATCAGACACTATACTAGCAATGAAGGTTTAGCGTGCAAGTAAGCGTGTTCCTGGCAATCAAGGGGTCAAATGTGATTATCTGTGTACTAGCGGGCAAACTGGTGCTATCTGGGAGGGGCGCTAACACTATTGGAAGTCGCTAGCGACACTGATACAGTGATCAGTAAAAATTGGTTCACTGAGCAGTGACACTGGTGACAGGGCAGTGAAGGGGTCAACTCAGGGGGGAGGGGGGGGGCGATCAAGGGGTTAGACGGGATCACTGGTGTATTAGCGGGCAATCTGGCGCTATCTGGGAGGGGCGCTAACACTAACGGAAGTCGCCAGCGACACTGATACAGTGATCAGTAAAAATTGGTTCACTGATCAGTGACACTGGTGACAGGGCAGTGAAGGGGTCAACTCGGGGAGGGGGGGGGCGATCAAGGGGTTAGACGGGACTACTGGTGTATTAGCGGGCAATCTGGCGCTATCTGGGAGGGGCGCTAACACTAACGGAAGTCGCCAGCGACACTGATACAGTGATCAGTAAAAATTGGTTCACTGATCAGTGACACTGGTGAGAGGGCAGTGAAGGGGTCAACTCAGGGGGGGGGGGGCGATCAAGGGGTTAGACGGGACTACTGGTGTATTAGTGGGCAATCTGGCGCTATCTGGGAGGGGCGCTAACACTATCGGAAGTCGCCAGCGACACTGATACAGTGATCAGTAAAAATCGCTTCACTGATCAGTGACACTGGTGACAGGGCAGTTAAGGGGTTAACTGGGGGGGTGGGGGGGGAAATTAAGGGGTTAAATGGCTTTATTGGTGTACTGGGGGGCAAACTGGCGCTATCTGGGAGGGGCGCTAGCACTATTGGAAGTCGCCAGCGACACTGATACAGTGATCAATAAAAATCGCTTCACTGATCAGGTACACTGGTGACAGGGCAGTGAAGGGTTAACTGGGGGGGGGCAATCAGGGGGTTAAATGTGTCCTAGAGTGTGTTCTAACTGTTAGTGTAGTGTTTTACTCACGTTTAAATGTCTCTTCTTCTCTGTCTGGAACGGAATGTGTCCAGGCAGAGAAGAATGACATCATATCCTGCCCTGTGTAAATATCAACACAGGACAGGATAGGACAGGGACCGATCATCCGATTTCAGCCAGAAATCACTGGCTGAAATCTAATGATTGATCCCTCCTGGATCGAATCGGATCACCCGCGGGTCGGCGGGCGCGCGCGCGCGCGCCCCCTGCCCGCGAAAGTGTCGGGAGCGCGGAACCCGTTTTTAAACGTGGTTTTGCGCTCCACTGCCGCCCTGCACACGTATAAACACAGTGGCAGGGCGGCAAGCGGTTAACCAGTTCCTGCCTAGCCAATAGTAAAATGATGGCTCAGTAGGACTTTTGTCGTCACATGAAGTCCTCCCAGATTGCCACTATGTGCACCTCGCACTGCAGTGAGATCTGTCACTGGCTGTGTCCATCAGGGCTGTGTCCATCAGACATAGCCAATGACTGATCTGTGTACAGACCCATTGCTGGTACTGCTGCGACCAATGGATGGCTTCCTTTCATGCCATCCATTGTATACAATTAAGTTGCTAGCTGTGATTGGTCACAGTGATCATATGGTACAGACTGGGTCACTCACAGTACATCTGTGTCATGTGATTAGCTGTGGCCAATCATAGCTAATCACAACAAAACAAACTGAATTAATCGATTTCATTCAATAAAATGCTTGCTTTTAGCAATGAAATTCATTGGTATAAGCAATCATAATGTGTTAAAAAAATACTGATTACTTCCCCAGAGTAGTACAATGTTACTCTGAGAACATTATATTATTCTGGTCACAGTGTGTTATAAAATCAAATCATTAAAAACAGAAAAAAATGTAACAAAACAAAAATGTAAAAAAATATATTTTTTTGTACTGTTACCAGTTAGTGTCCCTGATCACTGCCACACAGGTTATATGATGATACTGTACTGCACTGGTGACAGTCTGTAAAAGAAAAAGATTGTGAAATGTTTTCTTCATTTTCCAAACATTTATGACAAAAAATTACAACTTCAAAAAACTCTCTATGCCTCTTACTAAATACATCAGACTGTCTGCTTTCCAAAAAGGGGTCATCTAGGGGATATCTGTACTGTCCTGACATTTTTGGGCCTCAAGAAATTAGATCAGTATATCAGTACATCAGGATCGATTGATATTCAGATATATACCATAGTTTGTGGACTCTATAACTTTCCTACAGACTAAATAATAAACACTGAATTGGGTTATTTTCACCAATGAAATGTAGCAGTATACATTTTGGCCTAAATTTATGAAGAACAATTATTTATTTGCAATATTTTATAACAGAAACTAAGACATTTTTTTTGTATTTTTTTTGTTTATTTAGCAAAAAATAAAAAACCCAGTGGTGATTAAATACCACTAAAAGAAAGCTCTAATTATGTGAACATAATGATATTTAGTTTGGGTACAGAGTTGCATGACTGTGCAATTCTCATTCAAAGTATCACAGCACTGAAAACTGAAATGTGGCCTGGGCAGGAAGGGGTAAAAGTGCCCGGTATTGAAGTAGTTAAATACCACAAAAAAAGCTCTATTTGTGTCAAAAAAATTATAATATTTTCATTTGAGTACAGTGGTGCATGACTGAATAATTGGCAAAGTGTGAGAGCACTGGAAAAAAAAAAATCTGGGCAGGAAGGAGGTAAAAGCGTTTGTAATAAATACAAGGGACTCAGACCCAGCTAAACATGCACATGCAACGTGCAAACAGACCAGGAGTGTTCTGAACCTCACATCCAAAGGCACCGCCCTAAGCTATTCGTCATCGACGTCCTCACAGAGCGTCCTCTCCGTGAGGACGTCCATGACCAAAAGCTTAGGGCGGTGCCTTTGGATGTGACCTTCAGAACACTCCTGGTCTGTTTGCACGTTGCATGTGCCTGTTTAGCTGGGGCTGAGTCGCCTGTATTCATTACACACGCTGTCTATACTGGTGTCAGTCTAGACACCTTGCTTGTCAGTGCATTTCTTCATTAAAGTTTGATGCTTTTTAAAACATACTGCACCATGATTGTTCACTTTTTTCTTTCAAGTGACGGTCTGATCATCTCTCAGTTTGGATACTAAATCACCTTTGGAGTGGATTTTCAGCTTTGCAGCACATCATTTGTTGGAGTTCATCCCTCATTTCTTCAGTGTGGCTGTCACCATATTATTTATTGCTCCCAGAGTAACAAGTACTATATGCTAGTTTTTCAACAATCAGCATATTACTCTGGTGAGTTCTATTTAATCATTTTTGGTGGTGGATTCACTTGGTTATTAATTATTTTGGACATTTTTGATTATTTGAACTTTTGGACTTTTTTGTTTTTGCTGGATTTTATTTTGATTAAAAATATTGTTTTTTATTGTTTTGTTACTTTTTTGTTACACTTTTGTATGTATTTAAGCGCACCCTATTTTTTTGAAGTTTTGTATATCCTATAAATGTATAGGCTAGGTTTTGCAGCTTACTGTTGTCTTATACAATTTCCGTGGCGCTGGTTCTTTACTTATATTAATACAGTATATGAGTGAAACATTTTAGCTGGCTCCGCAAGATCTGGCATAGCCCTGCGGCCTTTCTTTTGCTGGAGCAGCATTGCCATGGCAACCAACAGACTGGTCAGCAAGTGATCTGGTACCTTCTGCAAGAGGAATTAGGTATAAATGTACTTTCAGTTTTACTTATACAAAATGAAAACATGAAAGTGCAGAAAGCAATAACCCATTGCAACTAATCAGTTAATGCAGTCAGCTAAGACACGTTTTCTGGTTTTACACATTTTACATCATCATTGCCCCATCCTGCCTTATTGTTTCTTGTTTTTAGGATGGGCGGAGCTGAGTTCTTGAATATTACATGACTGAGTGGCCATGACTGAGCCACATTTATGATAGTGTAGCACTACCTCTTAGGAGTTGCTAAGTTTTTATGGGTCCCCCCTACAGTCCTTCACAGCCAGTCGACACACATTGTTTTCTTCCATGCTTGAACACTGAGACAGTAACCAGTCTTTAGGCTTGATTTGAGATTTTATTTAGGTGTAATAAACTTGTGTTGAGGGACACATGGTTAGCCTAAGGAACTGTGAACTGTGAGGACAAACTATGTACAAATCTATGGACAGGGAGCAAACATTTGTCTCTTCTTTGAGAGCACTCCTGCTCCCCAGTGTACCTCCTCATACCCCAGATGAATCCTCCTCTTCATCCAACAATTTTAGTGTATTCCCTGGGTAAGGGGATCCAGAAGCTGCCCAAAAAATCAAACAATCCCAGCTAAGCGGCTAGTTGGGTTCTCTGCCTAACTGCTCCCTCCCCTTATCTGGCCCAGGGGGTGTAAGGTTACTCACACTGTCCTTCCTGATAGCTTTATGGATTGGTGGCTGCCTTCAGGCATTCTGCTGGGCTGGCTTCTTCCCTGCTGCTCAGGCTGTCCCTCCTAGCAGATGGTGGCACAGTGGAGGTCCCATCTTCCCTGGGCTCACTCACAGTCTCCACACTCAAACCTCCTACTTTATCTTCCACCCGACACACTCTGACTCACTTCCTGCCAAGCAGACTCAATTATATCTATGGGTGGTCCTGAGCTCAGCTGACCTGGCTGACTTGTACCCAGGCTGACTCATGCCCAGGCTGCTGTTCAGCCTCTGCCTAAAAACCTAGTCTAGCTCCCCCTGGTTAACTAGAGGGGCACTACAATAGGGAGAGGATATTTTGGGTGAACTGCACTGCTGAGCCAGGATTTGGAGCATATATTGATATTTGCAGAGAATTTCAGCTTTTGTGCTGGAGAAGGTGAAATAGTGGTATTTGAAGAGGCTCCAGTTGACTTGAACTTGAAACACTACACTGCTAATTCAAATATGAGTAAAGTGATTTTTGAAACCCTGTGCTGATGGAGATTTAGGACACTGGTATATACAGAGACATTCTGTTGCTAAGCTTGGGATGGCAAAACAGTGATATGTCTGGTATGTCTGTAACTTATATTTTATGCAAAATACATTGTTCAGTCTTGACTGGGAGGAATCATATTGTCATTTACCTGGTAGAAGATCCTGACATGGTAAGGAAGGCAACACTTACACCTCTGACTCCAGGCCCCTGATAGAGTGGACAGGTGGAGTAAAGAGTGGCATGAGTGCCTATTGGTCTTGCTAGCAGCAGGGCTGGACAGAATATCTGGGTCAAGCAGAAGAAGAACATAAGTGGACCACAGCGAAGCAGGAGTGCTGAATGGACACCAGTGAGCAGACGGCAGGAGCAGGTTGGTACTGGCAACAGCAGACAGGCACAGGCTGGTAGCAGACAGATGGTGAACGGGCACCAGTGGATTGTAGGGAGAGGCTCACAGCAGGCAGTCAAACAGTAATTTTAACAGAGGCAGGGTCATACGCGGGCAGAAGGATCAGGTGCAGATGCACAGGCAGGAGCAAAGTCGGGATACAGGCTGAGTCGGTAACAGATTAATGGAGAAGGCAGCAAGGGGCACAGGCAGAAGCGAATATCAGAGGCAAACCAGAATTGGCGCAGGTGAAGTTAAGGAGTGGTCAAGACAAGTCGGGCCAGTAACAGTAGTCAGATACGGAGTAACAGGTTTCAAGTATGCACAGGAACACTGTAGACAAGACAGCACTGAATCACAGCACAGGCTTAGCTTAAATAGCCTGCTTGGCACAAATGCAAGCAACAGATGTGCATGCGCATGAGTATGTGTATCTTTCCTAAGTGCATGTGAAGGATCACGCACAGGACATCATACAGAAAAGCCATCCTACCTGCTGGTATGCCCTTTCTGACAGGTATTCTCTGAGATATTCTGTTGCCCAACTATAAATGCAGAAATATTGGTATGTCCCAGATTGAATTTTCCAATGATACTACTAGCTGAATCTGGGGACAGTGTTATTTCAAAGTAAAGTATAATGCAGAGTTAGGAATGGAGGCATAAGGAATTTTCCATGTGGGAACACAGGGATTTCCAGGTACATTTTTACTAAATGTCTCTGTAGCACCCTTCCCTAGTTAGTCTAATTTTAGTTTTTGGCTCTGCTGTACTCATTGAAGTAGTGATCTGGTTTTTAGATCTGGTCAGGTCTCTCTAAGGCTGGTGATTGATTACTCCTGCCTGTCTCTAGAAGAAGCTTCCAGAGAATAGAATAGGAGGGTCAACAATTAAAGTTATGAATATTATCTATCCTCAGCTGATACCTGGGGGGAAGGGGGGGGGGCACCCAGAAAATGGCTGAGGCAGAAGATACTGTAAACGTTTGGGAGGATTGTTCAGAGTGTTCTTGTTCTGGGACTGCAACCCCTGGGATGCAGCCTGTGTACCTGAGAGCTGATGTGGAGCATCATCCTGTGCTAGGCATTCGGCCTGAAGGAATCTGGATTAAATGATACTTTGATACTTGCTGGAGGGCATCACCTGTGGAGGCAGACACAAGGAGGGATCCTGGAATCACAGAAGAATGTTGCATGGAAGCTGGTAGATGATAGCTATCCTGGGCATTGTGAGTAGGACCCTTGTTAAGGACTCTTAGTGTGCATGTGCTTGGGGAAATGAGAGGTTGCTGTAAAGACTGAAACTGCTTGCATTGAGTCCCAGATTAGCTGACCATACCTTCTTAAGCCAAGTTAAAGCTGTTACAAGACGATTCTGTCTAAAGATGTTCTCCTGTTAACTTCTTCTAATGTTTGGAGTATACTGCACCCTTATCCCTCTGCTGTTCAAGTTTCTGCAATAAATCCACAAAATGACATCCCCTAGACCAGGGGTGGGCAATTGTGGCCCTCCAGCTGTTGCAGAACTACAAGTCCCATGAGGCATTGCAAAACTGACAGTTACAAGCATGACTCCCAAAGGCAGAGGCATGATGGGACTTGTAGTTCACCAACAGCTGGAGGGCCACAGTTGCCCACCCCTGCCCTAGACTGAAACTAAATTTGTCAGTGTGTTTGGAACTGTGTCTGGGTCTGGCAGCCTCTGTACTCTAGCAAGAGAAACCTGGTAATTTCCAATGGTTATGTTTCAGTTCAAATATTGCTGATATGAATGAGCCGCAACCACCCAAACAAATGTCAGAAGGACAGCTCTGACCAATAGTGACCCCTCATTTATACATCCTCTGTATCATTAAAATCAATCAAGCTGAAGATACTGTATGTGGACAAAATATACATCCCAATCATAGCACACTAAAGTACTGCTTTGTTCAAAAATAGGAGATGGTTTAATTTGACCCATATCACCATCCACTTTACACATGCCCTGACAGCTGAACTTCTCGGTTGGTAGGTCCTGTGAGTAAGCTCTGTGTCTTCAGCATGCAGGTTTCCAGTGTGAAACATCATCACTGGAAAGAATATGCTTCTGGGACCTTCCACAATCCCCTGAGCAGTGTGCCACTAGCATGTTGCCCAGAAATGTAGAGAATGGTTATTACTGATGGGAGGATGGTTTGCGGTAAAAAAAAAGAAGCAGGCCACAAATGATGCTTCTACTGGGCAAAACATAATTGTGCCACCATATTACTAATGTAGCACTACCCTCTTGAGGGCTGCTGAGTATTTTTCAGGTTCCCAGTCTTTCCTGAGCTGCATTGGAAAACCAACCCCTGCTGACACCAACTTAGACCTTTGGCCAGAAGAACCCTCTGGCTGCAACTATAAAATAAACTCACGCACAGTTTAGAGTGAACTGATATTGGTTATATTGAGGTCAAAATGCAAGAACAGTAAAATGACGGGAACGTATGTGCATAGCTAACACTCTTAGAAGACTCGAGTAAGGGTTGCAATACAGCACAACTTCAATCAGCTCTTAGATGTCCTGCAATTCAGAATTTTAAGTAGTTGCCCCAGTTCTGAGGTGAGCTTCCCAAGTGATCTGAGGGGAAACTATTCAATTGACAGACTAACTCAAGATTTGGCTCTCAGTTACTGGTGGCTAGGTTTAACTCTGAGAAAGAAAAAGAGCTATTTACTTAGCTATGTCAATGTACCTTTAAATTGAGGTTTCCAATCTTTAACGTGCTCGATGGGGCCCTAGTTGGTGCACATGAAGATTTAAATATGCCTTGATGTAAAGGTAGGATTTCCTTAAGAGATGGTGAAAACAAAGAAAAAGGAGCTTCTTTAAGTGATGTTGAATTTGGATGGTATCTCTTTAGCACACACAAAGTGAAATCTAAAATTTGGCTGAGATGAAGGAAAAGACAGTAAAAAACTTCTGCAGAGGTTAGGTCCTCTTTAAGAAGGGTGACAAACTAAAGTGATAAAGAAGTTCCTTGGGGAGTAATGCAAACTGGAACTGAAGCGCTAACGTAACTTGACCTGAAAGGTGCATATGTTGCAACAGACTCCGGTGATTCAATGTGTTGAGAGTGTAATAATTAGTAGGCTAGAAGACAGAACTGGTCTGACAAGCTAGGCCAGGGGTCTCCAAACTTTCTAAACAAAGGGTCAGTTTACTGTCCTTCAGACTTTAGGAGGGCCGGATTGGCCAGTGGGAGTAGAAAATGTCCCAGCGTCAGTAGGAGCAAAAAAAATTACATAGTGCTTGTAGTCAATGGAAGGTGGGGAATAGGATGAATAGTGTTCAGTCATTGGTATTAGTTGGAGGAACAGTAATTCATGATTGGTATTAGTGGAAGGAATATTGCCCCATCGTTGGTAATAGTGGGAGGTATAGTGCCCCATCATTGGGGACAGTGGGAGGAATGGTGCCCCATCATTGGGGACAGTGGGAGGAATGGCGCCCCATCATTGGTGACAGTGGGAGGAATGGCGCCCCATCATTGGTGACAGTGGGAGGAATGGCGCCCCATCATTGGTGACAGTGGGAGGAATGGCGCCCCATCATTGGTGCCAGTAGGAGGAAAAGTGCCACATCATTGGTGCCAGTAGGAGGAAAAGTGCCACATCATTGGTGTCAGTGGGAGGAATAGTGCCCCATCATTGGTGTCACTGGGAGGAATAGTGCTCCATCATTGGTGTCAGTGGAATGAATAGTGCCCCATCATTGGTATCAGAGGAAGGAATAGTGCCCCATCCTTGGCATTTTTTGGAGGAATAGTGCCCCATCCTTGGTATTAGTTGGAGGAATAGTATCTAATTGTTTATATCAGTGGGAGGAATTGTGCCCCATCATTGGTGTCAGTGGACGGAAAAATGCCCCATAGTTGGTGCCAGTGGAAAATATGGTGCTTCCTTGTTGGTATCAGTGGGTGGAATAGTACCCCAAGGGCAGGCAAAGGGCTGCCGTTTGGAGACCACTGATCTAGGCCTTAGCACAATAACTTGTGAAACAAAGAATGCTAAACTGAATTTAGCATTGTCACTTGCAACTTAGATGATCTGGGATCTCTCTCATCCAATCCATAGCCTTGGTCAGATAGCGGATAGTCTCTCTGCAGATTGGGCCCACCCTGTTCTCTTGATTCTTCCATCAAACATCACTCCAGATGACAGCACTTCAATCCATCTGCTCGCAGAGATTGTCAGCTATCCCTCCTCACTCCTTCACTCTCTGAAATCTGGCCCAGTCTGGACCTCCAGCATCCCATAGCCTTCTCCTCACACCTGTTCTCTAGCTCTCACTGTCCACATCCTGCCCTCAGGTTCCCAGGCTTCTGTATTTATTTGTCTCCACCAATCAGTCAGCTCTTCTGAAAATGTAGTTTGTTAGCTTGTTATTAAACAGTGAAATCCTACTATCAGCCTACAAGTCCAACAAAGCTTTTCTTTAGCAGTCTATATAACTGAGCTGAGGAACACTGCCACCTTGTGTGCATTTACCGTCCTGCAACTAGTATTATTACAGGGTATTACACTAATTAAAGGTAAACATAGATAAACATCATTGTCCTAAAGGTCCCTGTGCATCTTTACAGACTACACAGGCAATACTGTATGTCCTCTACTACTTGGCAGATCTTAACAGGTACAAACTTTCTTTGCATAATATATTTGTTAATGTGTACTACTTTTCTGGCTGAATCTTGTATTCTTCTTTAAAAGGTTATGCAGAATCCTTGAAAATGTTTATATGACAAATAATAGTTTATATTTTGCAACTGGAGTATTATGATTTACTTATGCGTCAGCCTCAAACAGTAAGGTTGATGCACTAAAGAAATAGAGACTGTTCACTTAAAGTTGATGTTTACTTTAAAAGGTGTGTATTCACTTTGCAAAGTGCTTAGAACATAAAGAGAAGATGTGTTTACGATAATCATCCAATCGCTTGCAAGCAAAATTCCTGTTTTTTATTTTATTTTAATTTTCTTTGCATATGATTGTGTATTCAAAGTAAACAAAGGTTCACCTTTTTTAACCACTTACCCTCCAGAGGATTTACCCCCCTTAATGACCAGGCCTCTTTTTGCTGTTCAGCGCTGCAATAATTCAACTGATAATTGTGCGGTCATGCAATGCTGTACCCAAACAAAATGTAATTCCCTTTTTCACACGAATAGAGCTTTCTTTCGGTGGTATTTGATCACCTGTGCGGTTTTTATTTTTTGCGCTATAAACAAAAATAGACCAAATATTTTGAAGAAAAACGATATTTTTTACTTTCAGCTATAAAAAAATCTATAGTAAACTCTAAGTTAGTTATAAATTTAATCCAAAATGTATTCTGCTACATGTTTTGGGTAAAAAAAAATCCCAATAAGTGTATATTGATTGCTTTGTGTGAACGTTATAGCGTCTACAAACTATGGTATAGATACTGCAATTTATGACATTTTTTTGCTATACGGCACTGCACAACTGCGCGGTCATGCAATACGGTACATAAATTAAATTTATGTCCTTTTTTTCACACAAATAGAGCTTTCTTTTGGTGGTATTTGATCACCTGTGTGATTTTTATTTTTGGCGCTATAAACAAAAAAGTTTGAAGAAAATTACGATATTTTTTCATTTCGGTCATAAAAAATATCTAAAAAAACTAAAATGTCGTATTAAATTTAGACCAAAATGTATTCTGCTACATGTTTTTGGTTAATAAATCCCAATAAGTATATATTGATTGGTTTGTGTGAAAGTTATAGCATCTACAAACTATGGTATAGCTAATGGAATTTACACAGCTTTTACTATCTGACTGCCCATCACATTTCTTGAGGTGCTAAAATACCAGGATAGCACAAACACCTTTTGACCCCTTTTCGAAAAGTAGACACCCTAACCTATCTGCTGAAAGGCATTTTGAGTCCATGAAAGATTTAAAAGTTTCTGGAAAATGACAAACACATTTTTTTTTTACACAAAGTTGTAATTTAAATGATTTATGTCTCGCACAAGCCATGGGTATATGTGGAATTACACCCCAAAATACATTCCGCTACTTCTATCGAGTATGGGGATACCACATGTGTGAGACTTTTTGGGAGCCTAGCCACATACAGGAGCCTGAAATCCAATGACCACTTTGAAAGCCTGAAGGTGCGTAACTTCCTCATTTTACTTTCTCACTACCTATCACAGTTTCGGAGGCCCTGAAATGTCAGGAAAGCACCCCCCCCCCAAATGATCCCTTTTTGGAAAGTAGACACCCCCAAGAAATGTAAAAAGAGGAATGGTGAGTATTTTGCAAATCTCATTTTTTTCTCACAAGGTTTTTAAATATAAAAACTGAAAAGAAAAAATATGTTTTTGTTTTTTTCTTAATTTTCCAAAAACTTGTGGCAACAAATGAGATCTGCAAAACACTCACTATGCTTCTTATCAAATTCCTTAGCATGTCTACTTTTCAAAAAGGGGTCATTTGGGGGGTTTGGTGCTATCCTGGCATTTCAGGGCCTCCGAAACTGTGATAAGCTTTTCCACCTGTACCACTATCTACTCCCTCCTAGATTGTAAGCTCGAAAGAGCAGGGCCCTTGATCCCCTCATGTTTTGCATTGTATTGGTATTGTTCTGTCACATGTTCTGTCTCCCTTTGTAATGTACAGCGCTGAGCGAACTATTGGCGCTTTATAAATACTGTATAATAATAATAATAATAACTGTGATAGGTAGTCAGGAAGTGTAATGAGAAAATACAATAAAGCCCTTTAAAAGCCTGAAGGTGCTTATTGAATTTTGGGGTCCTGTACTTGGCTAGACTGCCAAAACGTCTCTCACATGTGGTACCCCCATACTCAGGAGAAGTAGCAGAATGTATTTTGGGGAGTAATTCCACATATACCCATGGCATGTGTGAGCAGTAAATCATTTAAGTGACAATTTTGTGTAAAAAAAAAAAAATTTATTTTGTCATTTTCCAAAAACTTGTGGTAAAAAAATAAATTCTTCTATTGATTCAACATGCCTCTCAGCAAATAGTCTGCGGTGTCTCAAAAAGGGGTCGTTTTGGGGGACGGGGGCATTTTATGCCCAGCATTAGAAGTTTATGCCACACGTCATTCACTCTTCTAACAACCTGAAGATCAAGCCTTTTCTGATTCTTTTTGTTCACATGAAAAAAAAAAATCCATTTTTTTCTAGGAAATTAATTTAAAACCCCAAACATTATATATTTTTTTTAAAGCAGACACCCTAGCAAATACAATCGTGGGTACTACAATTTTTTATGTCACATAGTACTTGCGCAGCAACTTTTCAAAAGCAAATTGTTTAAAAAAAATACACTTCTTTTACTTTTAATGCACAAAAACACAATATATTGGCCAATTATTTGGTAACATATAAAAGATGATGGTATGTTGAGTAAAGAGATACCAAACATGACATACTTTAAAAATGCGCATGCCCTGTGCAATTTTACCATTTTAGATTTACAGAGGATGTCTAATGTTAGAATTACTGCCCTTGATCTGACGTTCACCATGATATCTCAAATGCATGGTGCAACCGCTGTTTACATACCGCCACAGGGTCAACGCTCGTGCACATAGGTTTTAAAAAAAAATTTAATTATTTTTACACTGTCCCTTTCATTTTTTAAATTATTTTTTAGCACTTTTAATGCTATCACATGGAATGCAAATATCCCCTATAACTTCAATGGGCATTGTCATATATATTTTTTTTAGAAATCTGGGGTCTATCAGGCTCTAGATATCTCCTCTGCCCTTACATTATCTAATCAAACCAAGATCGGTGTGATCAGATGCTTTCCCAATTTACAAATGGTGCTGTTTATATCCTGCGAAACTGAAGTGATGAAATGCTCGTAGCTTCCAAATTCTTAGACTATAGAGATGATTGGTACCACTCTGGTCTCCAATCAGCTCTATGGTCAGCTGGCAGAAACACCAGCTGCATTCTCAGGTTCTCCCAATGGCACGGGACTACCCGAGAAGGTCGTGGAAGGCAGCTGGGGAGGGGGGACATTATCTCCCGCAGCTTGTAAAAGCAATCTTGCAGCCAATTAGCCACTAGGATTGCTTTTACATGATTGCCGGCTGAAAAAAAATGATGCCAGGATCATGCCTGCAGCTGCATAACCATTCAAAGTCCAGTGATGTACCAGTACATCGCTGATCCTTGTTGGATATATATGTTATGTTCTTTTTTTTTTTTTAGTATGCAGCCTGTGGGCTGAATGAAAAAAGAGAAGAAATATCTGCCAGAAATAGTGTGTGGTATGACCACCATTAGAATATACCACCGTGCATCCACCCACTTCTAATGGTGGGCACACATTAGGTCACACGATGACACATGCACCAGTTCCAAGATTGTACAAATGTCTAAATAGTGGCATGCTTGAATAAAAATTGTCCACGTATAAGTGGTACCCCATTTGGAAAAAGGATGACACCAAGTCCCAAACTATCTTGCCACTGCTCCCCATGTAGTCTGGGCATCCGGGGGGCTCCATGTGACTATCTTTTCCCTCGTAAATCCAAAATTTATATGTATAGCCTGTTGCCCTCTCACAGGTCTTATACATCTTGCCCCCATATCTGGCACGCTTGCTGAGGAGAAATTGTTTGAATGCAAGGCGGCCAGAAAAATTATGAGGGACTCATCAACGCAAATTTTTTTCTGGGGAGTATAGACATGTGCAAATTTTTGGTTAGGGTAATTTGCGAGGGGCTGAATTTTGTGGAGCCGATCAAATTCAGGGTCATCCCGAGGATGACAGAATCTATTGTCGTTGAAATGTATAAAACACATTATACTCTCATATCTATGCCTGGCCATGGCAGCAGAGAACACGGCATATGATGAATCGGGTCTGTGGACCAATACAATTAATTTTTTTTAGTAATGCCTATGTTGAGGGTTAGGCCCCAAAAAAATTTAAATTCGGAAATCATAATGGGTTTCCATGCGAAAGGTCTGGCAAGGTTTGAATTCGGGTTGGCGGCGATAAATTGTTGTGCATATAAATTGCTTTGATCCACAATCAATGCATACAGATCTTCCGTGAAAAATAGCTCCAAAAAAATCAAGGGCAGTAGTTAACCTCCTTGGCGGTATTCCCGAGTGTAGCTCGGGGTAACATTTTAGTACCAAGAGCGGTAACCCCGAGCTACACTCGGGAATACCATGCGGCACTGCTCCGGCATTTGTTCTTCACTTACCTTACCCTGCGCTCCCACGATGTGTCCCCTGCAGCGTCTCCGGCCATCTCCTTCGGCCGATGCCGGCATCCGGCTTCTGTGTCCTGTCCCTGTGACGTCGGGACGTACGGGCGCCGCCGGGAAATTTAAAAATTTTAAATAATGTCATTTTTTTTTTTTTACATTTTACATAGTAAAACATTGCTGTCTCAACCAATTTCACATACATTTTGTCCCTAGTGCTTTGTCCTGCGCCCCGCCTGCATTTTGTCTGTTCTTTCTGCATGGAAACTGAAAAACGTCCATGGTGTCCAAAAAGTGTCCCTTTAGGTCAAAAGCGGTTTAGATCAGCTAGAGAACAGCGATAGTAAATCAGAACCACTTGCAGAATTGAGTGATAATGATTTGTGGGGAAATTCGTCATCAGACACTGAAAACGATTTTGCGACTTTGCTCAGCAATGTGCAAACTTATTATGGCGCTATATTTCAAATTTCAGTGTTTTTGGTTTGATTATATTATTGAATTAAATGTATTATTATTATATTATTATTTTTTATGATTATTTATTAAATTATAATTTTTGATTTTGTGTTTCAAATTTTATCATACCCGGGATGTTTACTAGACTCTTGTTCGGACAGATTTCAGTGAGTTATTCCTAAATATTACAGCCTACAATAAAAAAACTACATATTTCCATGCAAAATAATGGTACCGCTTTCAGCACCAAAAATCTGAAATAATCATACCGCCAGGGAGGTTAAATTTATGGTTTCCGCCTGAATTCCGGGTTGGGCAGTGAATAGGGGAAGCACGGGTTCTGCAGAATTTGTGGGCTGCCAATCCGGATTTGCAAACACATCCGGAAAGATACTAGGGGCTCTGCTGGCCTGTGTGCAAATTCTTGGTGGCTGCAGGACAATACTTGTGCGCACCACCACACCAGCTTGTACTACACTTATGGGACTCACCACCTCACCAAGTGATACTGCAGTGCTGGTATTATTATTATTATTTTTATTATTATACAGGATTTATATAGCGCCAACAGTTTGCTCAGTGCTTTATAATATAACGGGAGACAATAGAGCAACAATACAGTTCAATACAAGAGGGTTAGGAGGGCCCTGCTCCTTGGAGCATACAATCTAAGAGGTATGTGAAAGACAAGGATGTACTAGGCCACTGGTGCTCGCCAATTCACCAAAAGGTAGCGCGGCACTAGTACTGGACCTCTGCTGCATATGAGAGTCATCAAAATTTACCAGCAAGTGCTAACAGAGATCATGCCTGATTCTGCGAACATTGCAGTTTTGTGTGTAATGTATCAAGTGGCAGTGACCTACTGACACTGCACTTGATGGGGAGGAAGGGGGGGGTAAGCATAGGGGATAAACGCAGGTGCTGGCAGGTGCTGGGGCTGATCCCGCTAACACTGAGTTTTTGGGGACACTATACTAATGTGAACGCTGCTATAGTGCTGATCTGATCAAGGATATTGATCCGTTCAGACACTATACTAGCAATGGAGGTTTATTGTGTATGAGCGTGTTCCTGGCAATCAAGGGGTTAAATGTGATGACTGGTGTACTGGCGGGCAATCTGACGCTATCTGGGAGGGGCGTGAAAACCACAGGAGCATGAATCATGTATATACATGTGATTTTGCGCACCCGTGCCGCCCTGTAGTAGCATTTCTGCTATAGGGCGGTCAGGAAGCGGTTACACAAGCTGTTTGTGTTACGTCACTATATTACTTTCACTGACAATTGCACGGTCATGCAATGCTGCACCCAAATGAAATTTACGTCCTTTTTTCCCCACGAATTGAGCTTTCTATCGGTGGTATTTGATCGCCTGTGCGTTTTCTATTTTTTGCGCTATCAAAAAAAGACCGACAATTTTTTGGACTTTTTGCTTTAAAACATGCCCAGTAAAAAAATGTAAAAATCAAATTTCTTCATAAATTTAGGCCAAAATGTATTCTGCGACATGTCTTTGCTAAAAAAAAACCCCAATATGTGTAAATTAATTGGTTTACGTGAAAGTTATAGCTATTACAAATGGCGGTATATACATTATACTGGATTTTATTTTTATACTAATAAATGGCGGCGATCAGCAACTTATGGCGGCAATCAGCAACTTATGGCTGGACTGCTGGACTGTGGCGGACATTCTGACACTGGGGGGAACTGTCTTGGGGTCACTGACATCCCCTGTGACACCAATACAGTGATCAGTGCAAAAAAAAAAAACACTGACACTGTACTAATGGCACTGGGGAGGAAGGAGTTAACATTTTTAGGCAATCAAAGGGTTAATTGTGTGAGGGGAGTATTTCACTAGAGGGCGGGGGGTGTGTTCTTCACAGGAACACACTGATCCAGAAAGCTGAACTCTGCTCTCTGGAACAGTGTGCTGGAAACTGACAGGGAGGAGAGCTGCAGTGTAAACACTGCAGCCATCCTCTGTCAGTGATTGCCGGTAATCGCCGGGCTCCGGCGGGTAATCACCGGCCGGGACCCGGTGATTGACACTCGTGGCCGCGTTCGGCGGTGCGGGTAGGGCGGTCGCATGCCTTGCGCACGCCTCCTACTCGATGTACAAAATCACGTATTATTTACGTGATTTTGTGCAGCGGTGCCGCCCTGCTGCAGTAAATGTACTGTGGCTGGTCGGCAACCAGTTAAAACGGTTGTGCATTATTGTTTCACTTTAAGTCTTATTAAAAGTGCTGCTCCCTGCAAAACAATTTTTAAAATAAATGTTTACATTGGTGGCAGTGCCCAACCTCACATGCCTGGCATGTGTCAAGGTCTGGCATTTTTTGATGGCTGATAGCTAAAAAGAGTGGGAAATTTGAGTGATGAGTGAAAAAGTTTTACTTTTGACTGCTGGTGATTGCTGGTGCTTGTAGTTGTTTTATTTTCTTCTCTGGGTCTTGCTAAAAGCTTTTACTTTTTTAAATCACTTTTTCTGTCACATTTTAAATAGCATTTTTTTTCTTCCTTTCCTTCCTTCAGTCTGCTAATTAAGGGGAAAGGTTAATTGGTCACAGGTGGTACAGGTACTATATAACTTGCTGTAGTGCTCACTCTGAACTTGCTCATTCTTGAGCTTGCCTGTAGTTTGCTTGCTGGACCTTTGACTAAGTAGATATTTGATAAGTGGAGTTAAAAAAACCGGAGTGGAAAACAGGAGATTATAACAGGAGTCTACTAACCTGTAAGTGACAACTGATATTTATTATTAATATTGTAACTGGGATATGAGTGCTAGCAGGGTTGAAGGTTTTTGTGCAGTGCACAGTGTGCCACATGTATGCAACAACGGAGAAACAGCTCCAGGATGGATACCACTGCGACAGATGTGAGCGGGTTGCCCTTTTGGAAGCTCGCGTTAGAGATCTGGAGGAGCAAGTTGCAACCCTAGGCAGAACCGACAACCTTGAAAGGGGTCTTCTGCTCTCTGAGCAGGTAGCTAATGGGATTGATGTGGATGGTGGAAGGGCTAATCAGGATTATAAGGTAGGAAGATGGGTTACTATAACAAAAGGGAGTGGTAGGGGCTCACAGAAAAGGAAGATTGGCCCAGGGTTTGTGCACCCAAACAGATTTGCCAAGTTGGGTGAAGATGTGGGAGTGGAAAGCTCAGGGGTGGCAGCCCTGGATGTCACTGCTATCCCTAACATGAGGGCAGACCATCTGGAAGGGGTGGTGAGGGTAGTACAGGAAGGCCTAGACAGTTGGTGGTAGTAGGGAATTCTATAATCAGAAGGACTGATAGAACAATTTGTCACCAGGATCGCCTTAACCGAATGGTTTACTGTCTCTGTGGTGCCAGGGTTCAGCATGTGGTGGACCCGATTGATAAATTACCAGGAGGGGCTGAGCATGACCCAGCTGTCTTGGTCCATGTTGGAACCAATGACAGAATACATGGAAGGTGGAGAATCAATTTAAAGAACTAGGCTGCAAGTTGAAGGGAAGGACCTCCATACTCCAAGGTGATATTCTCTGAAATATTACCTGTGCCATGCGCAACTCATGAAAGACAGGGGGAAATTAAAGAACTGCATGGCTGAAGACCTGGTGTAAGAGGGAAGGATTTGGGTTTCTAAAGCACTGGGCTGACTTTTCAATGGGGTGCAATCTATATGCTAGAGATGGTTTGCACCTAAATGGAAGGGGGTCTGCTATGCTGGGGGAGAGGTTTATGTGGAGCCTTTTAGGAGTATTTAAATTAGAATCGAGGGGGGAGGGAGAATTAGATTATAACGGGGTAGACAGATCAGACAGGGGTCAGTACTTATTGGTGGGTAGAATGGGGAAAGATGGGGGGAAGGCTATGGCAGATAAGAAGGTTCTCATGTTACAAACAACCAGTGGAATTGGTACCATTTGTATGAAAATAAAAAATATGCAAAATACGTGTGAACAAGGTGTGAATGAATTAAAGCGTTTTTTTACCAATGCCAGAAGTCTGCCAAGCAAAATAGGTGAGTTGGAAGCTTTGGTACATAAACAGAATTATGATTTAATTGGTATTGCTGAATCTTGGCTTCATTCTTCACATGGCTGGGCCATTAATATTCCTGGCTATATTCTCTTTCAGAGAGACGGTAAATAGGAAAGGTGGTGGTGTCTGTCTCTATGTGAGAAGTGATCTCAGAGCTAGAGTGAAAGAGGACCTAGTTAATGGAGAGTGTGATAAGGCTGAAGCATTATGGGTGGAACTGCACATGGGGGTGCGTATTACAAAGGTAATCATTGGAGTTTGTTATAGGCCTCCCAGTGTTAATGAGGAGGTGGAGACTTGGCTCATTGCACAGATTGAAAGAGCTGCAAGGGCTGGGACAGTGATAATAATGGGGGATTTTAACTACCCAGAAATTGACTGGAGTAATGGTACTGCAGGAACAGTTAAAGGGCAAACATTTTCAAAACTACTACAGGACAATTTTATGGTACAGTTCATAAAGGCTCCAACTAGGCATGATGCTCTGCTGGACCTGGTAATCTCAAACCATGCAGAGCTTATTACGAATGTCTATATAAAAGAACATCTGGGTAGCAGTGACCATAACATGATTTCATTTATTGTTAGCTGTAAACAGCAAGCACATACGGGAAAAATAAAAACGCTCAATATTAAAAGAGCTAATTTTCCAAGACTGAGAGCTGCTCTCCAAAACTTAGATTGGGAGGGAATATTCACATCAATGAAGTTCTTGATGGAAAAAAATATATTAAGCAACAGACAGCATGGATTCATAAAAGACAGAAGTTGTCAAACAAATCTGATTTCTTTTTATGAGGAGGTGAGCAAAGCCTTGGACAGAGGGGTGGCGGTGCATGTGGTATACTTGGATTTTGCTAACGTGTTTGACACAGTTCCCCACACATGGCTAATGTGTAAGGTAAAGTCTACAAAAGTTCGGTATGTAAATGAATAGAAAACTGGCTAAAAGATCGTATTCAGAGAGTAGTGGTTAATGATTCATACTCTGAATGGTCTAGGGGTGTTAGTGGTGTACCCCAAGGTTCAGTGTTGGGACCCTTACTTTTTAATATATTTATAAACGATATAGGGTCTGGGATTAAAACTACCATTTCAGTCTTTGCAGATGACACCAAGCTGTGCAGTAGAATAACGTCCTTACAGGATGTCTCCAACTTACAAGCCAATCTCAATGCACTGTTTAATTGGGCAACTATGTGGCAAATGAGGTTTAATGTTGATAAATGTAAGGTTATGCACTTGGGGGTAAGAATATGCATGCATCATACATACTAGGGGGAGTACAACTGGGGGAATCAATGGTGGAGAAGGATCTGGGGGTTCTGGTAGATCACAAGCTTTATAATGGCATGCAATGCCAAGATGAGGTTTCTAATGCAAGCAAAATAGTCTCTTCTATTAAAAAAGGTATAGACTCCAGAGAGAGAGATATCATTTTACCCCTGTACAAATCATTAGTAACACCTCATCTGGAATATGCAGTTAAATTTTGGGCACCAATTCACAAAAAGAACATTGGGGAACTGGAGAAAGTACAGAGAAGGGCAAACAAACTGGTAAGAGGCATGGAGGAGATCAGCTATGAGGAAAGATTAGAGGAACTGAATTTATTCTCTTTTGGGAAGAGAAGATTAAGGGGGGGGATATGATCAACATGTATGAATACATCAGTGGTTCATATAGTGAACTCGGGGTAGAGCTATTCACCTTGAGGTCATCACAGAGGACAAGGGGGCACTCATTACGTCTGGAGGAAAAGAAATTTAATCTCCAAGCACTGAAAGGTTTCTTCACAGTGAGAGATATTAAAATGTGGAATAGACTCACTCAAGAGTTGGTTCTGGTCAGCTCAGTGGATTGCTTTAACCACCTCCTGCCTGCCATATAAGGAAATGACGGGCGCAAGGTTACGCCCTCCCATTCTAACCATCCCTCGGACACAGCTGATCACCGATCAACGGAAAGAGCCGAAGATTTCGGCTCGGTCATGTGATCAGCTGTGTCCAATCACAGCTGATCTCATGTAAATAGGGAAATGCCACTTATCGGCATTTCTCTCCTCACGAGCTGTCACGCTGACAGCTCGAGAGGAAAGGAGAGCCGGTAATCGGCATTCCTCGGAGGGGACATGTACACTGATCATCAGGGCACTGATGATCAGTGTGCCCTGATGCTCAGTGTAGCCCCAGCAGTGCCACCTGTCAGTGTCCATCAATGCTAGCTGTCAGTGCTCATCAGTGCCACCTGCCAGTGCCCATCAGTGCCACATCAATGCCACATATCAGTGCCTACCAGTGCACATCAATGATACATATCAGTGCTCATCTGAGCTGCCTTTCAGTGTCACCTATCATTGCCATCTATCAATGCCAGTCAGTGCCGAATATCAGTGCCGCCTAACAGTGCCGCCTATCAGTGCCATATGAGTGCTGCCTTTCAGTGTCCATCAGTGATGCCTGTCAATGTCCATCAGTGCCACCTACCAGTGCCTCCTCATCAGTGCCCATCAGTGCCACCTATCAGTGCCCATCACTGCATCCTCATTAGCGCATATCAGTGAAGGAGAAACATCACTTATTTACAAAATTTTAAAACAAAAACTAAGAAAAAACTCTTTTTTTCAAAATTTTCAGTGGTTTTTGGTTTGTTTAGCAAAAAACGAAAAAAACCCAGGAGGTGATTAAATACCACCAAAAGAAAGCTCTCTGTCTCAAAAAAATGATTAAAATTTCATATGGGTACAGTGTTGCATGACCGCGCACTTGTCATTCAAATTGCGACAGCACTGAAAGCTGAAAATTGGCCTGGGCAGGAAGGGGGTATAAGTGCCCAGTAGGCTAGTGATTAAAAAAGGCCTGGATTGTTTCTTAGATACACAGAATATAACTGGATCAGGGGCGGACTGACCATTTGGAAACTTGGGCACTGCCCGAGGGCCTGGGGTCAGTAGGGGGCCCCATGAGATGCCCCTGGTACCTTTTTCATAGGCTTTTTTGAGTTTGGGCAAGGACACGGGCCCTATGATCCCCTATTGCCCGGGGACCCCATGAGTTGTCAGTCCGTCCCTGAACTAGATACTAACATTTATAGGTAAAGTTGATCCAGGGAATATCCGATTGCCTCTCAAGGGATCAGGAAGGAATATTTTCCCCTGCAGGAACAATTTGGATCATGCTTTGCTGGGTTTTTTGCCTTCCTCTGGATCAATTGTGGGTGTAGAATTATAACTTTTTTTTTTTTTTAATGATTGAACTGGATGGACTTTTGAATTTTTTCAGCCAGACTAACTATGTAACTATGTAACATGCCATGTGTTTGTCTGTTAGCCTTGAAAATGGCCAGAATTGATTTTAAAGATTTGGCTCCCATTGACTTCCTACAAGCAAATCTGAATACATATGTCTCATCTCTAGCTTGCATTTTGGGAAATACATAACAAAGAATACACTTACAGAAGGTATACCTTGAAGGTGCAGAGATGCACCAGGTGCCCCGTCTAGCTGAATGGCAGCTCAAGACCTGCATCTGCACCAATTTCAACAAGCAAAATTGAAATAGCAACAGCTCTAATTTATATCTAGCAAAATTAAGGTGCACATAGGCAAGGAAATCCATTAAATATAAATTACAAAGAAATTCTCCAGAACACTCACCAGGTGGCCTAAATTGTGTCCACAATTTGTTAAAAACAGAGGAGTTTTGGCAAGTGTGCTGGATATTTTGTTAAATAGATTGTAATATGACCTGATCTGCCCATGTGCACATACATTTTTTGTACGTATAATGTTGACCTGAGAGGTTGCCATTTTATTCTCAAAGAATTTACTAAGCTGTGTGAACATTCTCTTTGTAAAGTGAACAAGCCTGTATACCCACAGTAAATCAACCCCTACAGTATGTTATAACATGAGTGAATAAAACCCTACTTGAGCTAAAAAAAAAAACTAATAATAATAATCATTTTCATAGTTTGTCCAAAGCATGGGCCTAGAAACTAATGCTACCTCTGCACTATTTGACCATTTACTCTGTAAAGTGGATCACAAAATACCATCATTTTTTCTAAAATTCTAAGAAAAACCTTACAGGCCACCTTTGCTTCCAATGTCTGTATGACCTAGACTAATAATGCTTTATGTCCTTTTTTCTGTTTATTCGCAGTCTGTATATATTTTGACTCTTCTTTTTTGTTTTGACTGTTACCATCAAACCTTTTAAGTGTCATGCCCTCCCAAAGCATTCTCATCTTCATATTAAGAGTTTATTTCATTTTTCTAGTTATGTTTCAATTTGTCTTTTATTTGTTCATCCTTTTTATCCTGTCTCTCTTCCTTTGCATCATTTGTGGTATCATTTAGCTCCTAGCCTGAAAAGGAAATCAGTGATAAACATAGAATTGGGCACACATTCATGCTTTCATGGGACAATTATGGAGTGGCCTATTTTGGAAGGTCTTTAAAGTCCTAAGAGCTTCTCCATCTTTCCTATATCGTGTCTTTGTCACATTGGTAATTGTATCTTCCAACCCCCGGGCTTAGATTTGCTGTACGCAGCACTGTATTAGCCATTTGATTTTCTTTATTCTTTTTTTCCCTCTTTTAGCCAGCAGCCTCCTCCTGAAAAGAAAAGCAATTGTACTTAAACAAAGCAATCTGCCATCCATCTGCGTGCCGCACGCTCAATGCTCAAAGTCGTATCAAGGTCATGTAAGTCTGTTCATATGGATGGAAGGGCAAAAATTGTGTTTACCAGCCAGATGAAAAAGTTTGAGGATCAGTGTGAGGATACAAATGATATTATATCTAGGGATAAGTGTGGCTAGGGATAAGGAAAAGATGTGTCTTGTAATAACCTCTTCTGCAGATGGCTTAGACCTATAAACGGTGTGGGTGAATTAGACATGTGACCTAGAAAGATGTACAGTATTAGCAGCTACGAGAGTGTTAGCCTTCACAGACCTGTACATTCTGTTTGTCTAGAAACATCTACACTTTACACTAGTACTCTCTGTCAAGCTGAAAACATTTAAAGACATATTAACCTAATTGTTTTTAAAAAATCATGTATAGCAAGGGGAAATAATATAATATAATAGATGTATATTTTTAAAACAGCACATCACTGCTTACTGTGGTACGGTGATGCCTACAATTACATCAGAGTGGTAAGAACACACTAAGTTCCACAGTTGGTGGTGTCTGCGGGGGGTATCAAAAATTTCAAACAAATCTTAGAAGGGCATCTCAGCAAATGCAATATAAAGGGATGGGAAATTGTATTAACATAAACACACCCACCCACAAAAGTTGAACTGAATGGACTGGTGTTTTTCAATTTGTGATAACACCAGTACTAATAGCGTACTAGGTAATAACCCTTAGATAAGTGGTTGTCATCTTGAGTTGTTCTTGCCAAACAAATCTATTAACATTTTATGAGGAAGTGAGCTGCCATCTAGATAAAAGGTGGCCTGTGGACATGGTATATCTGGATTTTGCAAAAGCACTCAATACAGTGCCACATAAATGCTTAATTTAAAAATTGAGGTCTGTAGGCATGGACCACAAGATGTGTACCTAGATAAAATACTGGTTACAGGGGCACGTCCAAAAGGTGGTGTATACTCAGAATGGTCTGAAGTTGTACGTGGGGTACACCAAGGCTCTGTTCTGGGTCCAATTCTGTTTAATTTATTCATAAATGATATAGAGGTTGGTATAAATAGCTTAATCTCAGGGTTTGCTGGTGATACAAAGCTAGGCAGTGCAATAATTTCACTGCAGGATATTGAAACTTTACAAGAAGACCTCAGTAAAATAAAGAGGTGGGCAAATGTATGGCAAATTAGGTTTTTTGTTGAAAAATATAAAGTAATGCACTTGGGGGCTAACAATTTGAATGCAAGTTACTCACCAGAGGGAGAATGTTTGGGGGAAAAAGATCTGAGGGTCCTAGTAGATCACAGGCTCAGCAATGGCATGCAGTGCCAAGCTGCAGCAAGCAAAGTTAGCAGAGTATTAGCATGCATAAAAAAGAGCATTTGCTCAAGAGATAAAATGATAATCCTGCCACTTTATAAAACTCTGGTTCAGCCACATCTGGAGTATGCTGTTCAGTTCTAGTCACCAATCCTCAGGAAATATGTGCTGGAAATGGTGAGAGTCCAGAGAAGGGCAACCAAACTAATAAGGGGACTGGAGGACCTCAGTTACAAGGAATGACTACAAACAATAAACGTATTCTCCCTGGAGAAGAGATGCTTGAGAGATATGATAGCGATATACAAATATGATAGAGATATGATATCGATATACAAATACAGTATATTAATGATGCTTTTAGCATAGGTAATTAACTATTCAGTCTCAGGGAATGTAAGAAGACACATGGCCACTGAAATTGCAGGAGAATAGTTAACCTTAAACTGCATAGGGGGGTTTTCACTGTCAGAGCAGTTAGGATGTGGAACTCCCTCCACAATCGGTGGTGTAAGCAGGAAGGAAGTATAGATAGTTTAAAAAAACTCTTGGATAGGAATCTTAGCGAACACAGTATACAGGGATATGGGAGATGGTTTTTGACATGTACACACAACCACACAAGTTGAACTGCATGGACTGGTGTCTTTGTTCAACCTTACCAACTATGTACAGTAAGTATTAATTGCCTTCCTTTTGTTTTTAACAACTTTTTTTTTGGCTCAACAAAGATCTATTCTTAGTCATACATCACCGGACACAAAATAGTAGTTCTGAAACCAAAGGGTTATGCAGCTGCCTTCAGGTGACTGGGCACTGGACAAGCAAAGTCCTGTAAAGACAGCCAAAACCTTTGGCTCAAATGCTGGTCTGTGGAGCTGCCTTGCAAGAAGGATCCCAAGAGGATACTCTTTCATCTTTGGAGATACCCTAAATAAGAGTACATTTTTGCCACAGAAAAGGAAGGCAAAACATCCAGCGGGTAAACTTCCTCTTCTTGGAATTAAAAAGAGTTCCTTTGTTCCTCTCAGGCCTCTGGAGCTAAGTCAAAGTCAGAAACTCAGTTTTGTCATGAGCTATGGCCATGCATCTTTTCCATGCATTCGTGGCTATCTTGTCCCTGGACATTTAAGATGATTGGATTTGAACTTGGATAATTGGAACTTCTCATCTAGGGGCAACAAATTAGAGTTTCACTCCTTGCCTCCCCTTGCTTCATGCTGTCAGATTTGCCAACCTCTCCTCAAAGGCATCGCCAAGCTTTATTTTGCAGCATTCTGTAGTAAGAGCATGAATGAGAGCACATGGAGGGCTCTGGAAACTAATGATCTTACAGCCAATGAGAACCAAGGGGTATGGAAGTTAGAATGAAATGCTTATGTGTAAAATTGAATGATATAAAGCATGTTCCAGCACTTCACTGTAAGACATTGCCTGCAACCACAGGATGCCAGGATTTCATTGAAATCTCAGATTAGTCCCAATGAACCTGAGATGGATTAGAGGTATGCCTATCACCATGTAAGGGGGCCCAGCTTATTTCTGCGTGTCCAACAGGCACAACTAGACTCTTCCTGTAATCAAAGAGTTTCAGGACGACACAGGGTGTTCAGCCCCGTGTCACTTCATTCACTCCAGAGCCAACCAGGCTTTCACCAGTAAAGTACATACCTCTCTTCACTCCCCAAGTATTGGCCAGGGGTGGACTGACAACTCCTAGGGCCCCCGGGTAATAGGGGATCATGGGGCCCCTGTGTCCTCGCCAACACCCAAAAAAGCCTATGAAAAAGCCAATGAAAGGTACTAGGAGCATCTCATGGGGCCCTCTACTGGCCCTCGGGCAGTGCTTGAATGGTCAGTCTGCCCCTGGTATTGGCTGTTCTTAACACTTTACATCTTTAGGTCATCACACAGAGGCTCTTTGCTGCATTAAAATACCTTCCTTACTTGGTTCCATTCAAGCCAAAACAAGCAGAACAGTGCAGCCCACATTCTAGTTTCAAATTTTTCAAATGATGGCATATAAAAGAATCTCCAATATCTATATATGCATACAGTAGCTGAATTAGTATTACCAGAGCATTGCGGTATTCAAATTCCAGTTTATCTTTCTCTAGATCCTCATCTGGCCTTCCACTATAGTATAGCTAGTGCTCCTCTCCTGATAGAGAGAGCAAATGGGAATTTCAAACCCAACTTCTTGTCATCAGGTCACTGTCCCAGCACCCTGAGAGCTAGCTCCTCCCAACTAATATTTCAAATCTTATTCATGCAGAAAATATTACCCTACTGTTTCAGGCCTTGGCTCTTTTAGAGTTCCTAGGGCTACAAAGACATTCCCTCTACACCTACAATTTGAAATTGAGGGAGAGTGAAGAAGCAGGCATTAGAACATGTGTGCATCAGTGCAGTGTGGAAGGGTAAAGAAGCTGGCATCTGCGCAGTGGGTGGTGCATCAGTGTGTGTCAGTTCAGTGGTGGAGTGTGAAGACATGTGTGTCAGGGCAGTGGGAAGGTCTGAAGACATATGCAGCAGTGCAATGGGGAAGAGTGAAGAAGCTGGTGTCAGTGCAGTGATGAACGAAAAATGTGCATTGCTGCAATGGAGGAGAGTGAAGAAGTATGCATTGGTGAAGTGGATAAGGGTAAAGATGCATGTATCAGTGGAGTGGGGGAGAGTGAAGAAGTGTGTCAATTCAGTGGGGGACAGTAAACAAGTGTGTGTGTGGTGCAATGACAGTGACTGAAGAAGTGTGCTCCTGTGCAGTGGTGGTGACTTGGGTACTGCAAGTTGGTGCAGCAGGGGATGGTAAAAAAGTGTGAATTGATGCTGTGGGAAGAGTGAAGAGATGTGTATTGGTATAGAGGGAGAGAGTGAAAAAGTGTGCATCGGTGCAGTGAGGAAGAGTGCAGAAGAGTGCATCAGTGAGGAGAGAGTGAAGAAGTGTACATTAGTCCAGTGGGATACAATGAAGAAGTGTACATTAGTGCAAGGGGATAGAGGGAAGAAGTGTGTGTCAGTGCAATGCGGGAGAGTGAAGAAGTGTGCATCGGGTGCAGTGGGGGAGAATGAAGAAGTGTGCGTCAGTTCAGTGGGAGACAATGAGTGTGCATTAGTGCAAAGGGGTAGTGGGAAGAAGTGTGCGTCAGTGCAGTGGGGGAGAGTGAAGAAGTGTGCGTCAGTGCAGTGGGGGAGAGTGAAGAAGTGTGCGTCAGTGCAGTGGGGGAGAGTGAAAAAGTGTGTCAGTGCAGTAGGGGAGACAATGAAGAGTGCATCAGTGCAGGAAGGTAGAGGGAAGAATTGTGCATCAGTTCAGTGGGGGAGAGTGAAGAAGTGTGCAGTGAGGAAGACTGAA
Source organism: Staurois parvus (assembly GCF_062004578.1). Classification (NCBI taxonomy): domain Eukaryota; kingdom Metazoa; phylum Chordata; class Amphibia; order Anura; family Ranidae; genus Staurois; species Staurois parvus. The sequence goes on along the minus strand of NW_028317813.1, from coordinate 20,852,168 downwards.
GAAGTGTGCACTGGTGCAGTGCAGGAGAGTGAAGATGTGTGCATTGGTGAAGTAGTCGAGAGTGAAGATTTGCGTGCCAGTTAAGTAGCAAAGTAAAGGCATGTGAGTTGGTGCAGCGGGAAAGAATGAAGTTATGTGTGTTGGTGCAGTGGAAGAGAGTGAAGATTAGGCCCTTGTTCACACTAGTGTAGCACAACACCAGACATTGCACATATATGCTCGTTCGTATGTTTTTTGCAGAGTGTTGTACTGCGCACATAGGGCAGCTTATTCATTACATGTGTCAAACATGAGAAAGAGGCTCTTGTATCTTTTTGAGCTTTTCCATAATTTATGACCTTGCGTTTTTCTGCAATTGCCTCATTCTGTCTCTCAAAACGACTGCTCTTGCTTGGTGTGTGGGATCCATTTAACAATGAATGGTACCGCAAGTGGAACACCATTTCATTGCTACTTGCTGCAGGTATGTCATTGCAGTAGCAGTAATACTATGAAAATAGAGGTTGTTAGTACAGTGTTTTCCTGGCTTAAAAGCTAATTCTTTGGCATTAAATGGCCTTTACTTACAGAGAAAAAAAGCAAAAATTACAAAGCATGTTTTAAATTTTAAAACAAGTCATATTACTGAATGTGTTAACACTGCGTAGTCCCTTCTTGAGTGTCTGAAGACCTACTGTTTGATTTCCCCAAACATTTGTCCTTGCCGTACATTTATTTGCAACCACTGTAGTTCTATCTGGTTACACGTCATTACTCATTGGTATAAAAAGAAAATAAACTCAGGAAGAAATTGTAATAAGAAGTTGTCAGCCTGGCTCCCCCCCCCCCCTTTCCCTGTTTCACCGGCTGTGCCTAAACATGTTTTCCATCGGCTAATAAATAGGCCCCAGAAAGTGACCGCACTCTGAGGTATAATGAGCACGAATGGAATCTGTGTTTTTCTTTTCATTCTTCCAGTCTCCAAGGCAATTTTCTGTCAGAAGCAGCATTTTCATCTGCTCTCTCTCTCTAACTCACTCTCTCACTTTGTATCATCTTCATTTTAACACGTTCCTTGCTGTCATTCCCGAGAAGCTGCATGCTAATACATTTCCTGCCAGATGCAGGTTACTGCTTATTAACAGTGACGCATGGGAAGCATTATTCTGGCTCAAATACAGCAGAATTTAAATTGGACCTAATGCATTTGGAATAACAATTATTTTGTGATAACCAACCCAACTTGGGATTAAAATATTTTTGGTGGAGAGAAAATGGCGAATGAATAAATAAGTAAGCTTTTTCCTAGTTAAAATTGTACGTGGATATGCTGGAGATCTAGGCTGACCAATGGCCTTATAATGCATGTTAAAACTAAACCCAAAACAGACAAACTATCTACACAGATGAAAGATGTAAGGAAACTGTTTCACCTGCCAAATGATATGTATTTCTGTCTTTTAGGATCTGCAATCTACTACTTAACACAACCTTGTCTATCAGGTGAAGCGATATCTCCACCCTCTACCTTGGTCTCCAAACTTCCTTAACAAAGGGACAGTTTACAGTCCTTCAGACTTTCGGAGGGCCGGACTGTGGTCTTTGGGAGTAGAAAATATCGTGCTGTCAGTAGAAGTAAACAATGCCATCAGTGGTGTCAGTGGGAGGAATAGTGCCCCATTGTTGGTATTAGTGGAAGGAATAATACCCCATTGTTGGTGCCAGCGAGAGGAATAGTGCCCCATCATTGTGTCAGTGGGAGGAATAGTTCCCCTTCATTGGTGTTAGTAGAGGGAATGGTGCCCCATTGTATGTGTCAATGGGAGGAACAGCACCCCAAGGGCCAGATAAAGGCAAGCAAAGGGCCACATCCAGCCCCTGGGCTGCAGTTTGGGGACCACTGGACTTGACAGTTTAAGGAAAATCAGCAGACTGATGAGCATCCCTATGTGTCACTCTGCTCTCCACTCCCATCAGCGTTTTTCTTGTACTTCAGCAAAACCTATTGGCTCTCTCTGCTGCATCTCCCTCTCATAGTTTGAGATTAGCTGTATAGAAGACTGCAAGAGGCTGATACCCGCTTAAATTCAGATACTGACTCTGCTTACAGAGAACAATTAATTTGTGTTTTTATAGTTTCTTGGAGTTTATATTTAAAGGATATCTGTGCAAAAAAAACATAGAGGCTGCCATTGCAGACCTATCTTTCTCAAGATGTCAGTTTTCTGGCTGTCATACTAATCTAGTGGTATTGATACTTTCTGAGTCATTGACCCAGAACAAGTACTATTCACATCAGGATTTTGACTTCACTTGCTGATTGTACTGTGTTAGTGATTTAGAAAGGTGGAATCCAACAATGAGAGATTAAATATTTATCTCTGTGCATTTTTAAATTACTGTAACCTTCATAGGTGCCATGCAAACGGGTTAGTTTGGCCCAGACGCGTAACTAGAACCTTCAGGGCCACGGTGCAAGAAACCATGAAGGGCCCCCCTGATTCCATCCTGAGGCCCTTGCCATTGGTCTTGGGACCCTTCCCACTGATCTAGGACCTTTTACTCCCATCGTGGGGCTCTTTATTACGGTCCCATAGCAGCAGGACCCCTTCCTATATACGTAGTTTCCAATCTTTATAAAAGAAATTTCAGGGAAACCTTTTTTTTCTGTGCTCAACCAGCCACTGTAGGTGGAGAATGTATCTTTATCACCCCTAACACATCTCTGTTCTGTACCTACTTGATGTGCACCTCCAATCCCCAGCATATCTCTGTACCCACATCCCCCCACATACACACACACTTTTCAAACACACACACAACAGTGTACTTCCAGTACAGTCAGGGCACCCCATGGCCACTTACCTGCAGATTGATCAGAAATTATGTGGTGTCCACAGCATTTCCTCCTGCACCTCAGCTCACTTCAGTTGCAGTTCACTAGTGGTGGTGGTGGGTGGAGCGATCAGCAGCTCTGTGGAGCCCGTGGGATCTCTGTCCAGCTAGCAGTTCACTTCACTCTGAACAGTGGAGCGGGGAGGAACTCTGACCCGGGCAAGAACCAGATTCAGTACACAGGTGAATCGCTCTGCTTGAGGCCCCTCTCTTCTCCGCTGTATAGAGTAAAATAAACTGCTAGCCAGAGGGAGATCCTGCAGGCACCATGGAGCTGACAATCACCCCCCCCCTCCACTGCCTAGTGATCTGCCAGCCCAAGATGCAGGGAAGAGGCCCAGGTCTTAGGGACCCCCCCCCCCCCACAGTGGCAGAAAGCCAGGGCCTGGACGCAAGTGCAACCTTTGTGACCCTGGTAGTTCTGCCACTGGTTTGGCTCATCAGTGCCAAATTTTCAAGTGACCAGGTGGCACAGGTGCAGTGTCCAGATCCACTGCCAGCAGCCTGTTACATTCTCTGTTATTTCTCTATTAAGGGCAGAATGACAGTATCTGCTGATAACCTACCCCAAGCAAGGTATTTTCACTGACCTACACTCCTACTCTTCCAATACTAAAAAGAGGTGAGGGAGCTTGGATGGATGAGTATACCTTACTTATAAATGAGCAAAATGGCAGAGTGTTTTTAGAACCCAGCCCAGCCCAGCCCAACCCAAATATTGTTTCTTAGTTTTGGATAGTGAAAGGAAAAGTCCTGTTCCCTTTTTTCTGTCTGTGACCCTACCAAAGACTCTATCCATCCATCCATCCATCCATCCATCTTAAGGAGCTAAATGCCTCCGTCCCTCTTTCCTCAGTTGCCCCTCTTTTTTGGTCTGATGTATAGACCTAGATTAAAATGAGTATAAAGACCTAGATTTAACCTCTTGTGGACTGCCGATCTGCAATGTATTGCGGACGGGCGATCTGTAGAGGCAAAGCAACATTTTGTACCCATACATCTCTGCCTGCTTTCAGATTTAGAGCACGTGCATGTGCCCCCCGCCAGCACCCACTGTAATTGTACACAGCGGGGATCTGTCAGCAAATCCTTGCCATTGATTCACGGTGGGGACCTGCTCATCAGCTGTGTACGATCATAGCCCAGAGCTCTGTGTTGACAATCACAAGGAAACCAGTTGATATACACTTATTGGATTTTTTTGTAATCAAAACATGTAGCAGAATACATTTTGGCCAAAATTTGTGAAGAAATTTTATTTTTTTTTATTTGATATGTTTTGTAGAAGAAAGTAATTTATTTTTCAAAATTTTCAGTCTTTGTTTATATATCACAAAAAATAAAAAACTCAGCGGTGATCAAATACCACCAAAATAAAGCTCTATTTGTGTGAAAACAAAGATATAAATTTCGCTTGGAGACATTCGGTGGGATGGGATAGCATGAGAAAGCTATGGAAGGTGGTGGGAGGCGGGACATCCCTTTACGCTGCTTGTAAAAGCAATCCAGCAGCTAATTACTGGGATGATGCCTGCAGCTGCCCAATTCTAAACTATTTTGTAAAGGCCCTACATGCTCAGACCTGACCTTTTTACTATTAATATATTAGAAGAATGTTTGGTAGGTTAGGCTTACTTTCTTTTGCAACTTGTCTTTTCTTATAAATTTTTGTGGCCTTAATTTCCTTTTTACATATTTTGCTTTATTCTTTGTAACTTTTAGGCTGCTTTCACATTGATCCATTTTTCTCCCACTTTTGCGCTAACTCTTCACACTGATCAGCTGTGGGTGTGGTGCTTTTTTCAAAGTCTTGCTTGCTGCATTGTTTATACAGGTTTGGTGCAGTAAAAAAAAACACACCAAAACTGCACCTCCCCATTGAAAATTACCTGCGTTTTTTTTTTGTGTTTTTTGAGTCACACACCCTTTAAAAAGCACTGAAAATGCAATAACAATGTGATAGAAACACAGCAAAATTGTGAAAATGCAGGAAAAACACATATGCTTTTTTTTGCCACAAATCAGTGTAAAAGTAGTCTTAATGATAAAAAGTTCTTTCATTTCTGTATTTTTTTAAATGCTCTATTTCTTATTTATAGCTTTTTTAACTTTGGATGTTAACCATTTAGGTTTTGTTTTAAACCTTTTTAGACCCATTGCCCATGGAAATATATTCTGCAGTGTGTTTGCATACAGTTGATTTGAAATATTTTCAATTCATTTCTGTGTCCTTCAATGACAAAATTCTCTCCCAGTCTAAAGCTGACCATAGATGGATAGAATTTCAAATTAAAATTCTTAGAAAATGTCTTAGGAAAATTTGTATGAAAATTCTCAGAATATTTGAATGTTGTTAGAAAGATTTCATTTTCCTTTAACATTTGATCTTGGAATGAATAAACTTTGTCAAAGGAAAAACACATACATTTTTAGAAATTTGTTCATTTGACAGACATTTTCCATCCTGCCCCATTGAATTTTCTTGTCACTGCTGTCGAAAATGAATGTCACTTTAATCCACTAATGATCAGAAAAACAAACATTTTTTTCTATGAATTTTTTTTCAAAATTGTACCCATCTATAGCCAGCTTTAGAGCAGCCCGCAGCCTTGAAAAGTGTGCTCTATTTCAAATACTATCTAAGCTATCCCCATTCTAAGCCCTATGCAAACTACCCTGTAAAGGAAAAATGTCTACACTATCGCTAGTTTCTCGGGTTCGGTCACATGATTGGCTCCCAGGGCCAGATTTAGTGTAGAAGGACATCCATCCTCTAACCTCATAGTAAGACCCATAGTAAATCTATCGGTGACATCACTGCATAGGCATTGCAACCATTGTTGGTGATCTTTCCTCTTCACTGAAGCTGGCCACTGGGGAGATCATATTATCGAACCAGAGTGACTTCAGAATAGGTAAGTATAGAATGCGGGTGGGAGCAATTTTAAGCTTAGATTGTATATGACTGGACTTCCATTTTAAGTGTTTTTACTTTTACAGACTATGCTTGTTGTTTACAGCTCACATTAAATGAAACCATGTTATGGTCACTGCTACCCAAATGTTCTTTTATATGAGCATTAGTAATAAGCTTGCATGATTTGAGATTACAAGGTCTAGCAGAGCAGGACAGGCTTTTATATTCAGGCTGTAGTCGCTTTAGAAAGAAAACAACCTATAAGAAAATGCACATTTTGTTTCGATACTTCTGGAATATATTTAGCCGATTTAATCTGAAAGTTCAATTGGACTTTCAAAAGGACCTGAGCTGAACTCCCCCCACCCCCTGTGATAGATATTTTGGACCTACAATAATTTTTAACATTATTGTGAACTTCTGATAGGGGTTTCAATTCCTGTAACTTATTTACCATCTGTTGCATCACCTCAACACCCCCCCTTAGAAGCTTTTCTGTAGAGGTTTATGACAGTATGGCCACCTGGCTAAATAAGCCCTGGAGTCGTCATTTCTAACACCTTCTACAGAGTATTGTCATAGATCTTCCTGCAGGAACTGGCTTCAAAGGAGGTATGCTTCACTGGACAGTTGGCCAATATCTTTCACAAGTCACAGAGCACCCCTTTGAACAAAAATGGACGTATTGAAGGGTGTGACCTGGAATGGAGTGGGTATAAAGTATGCCATTGCTCACATTTCTGTCTCTTTGTCCCTTGCCTCTTTGGAAGCCCAGCCATCAGGATGTCTGCATAACATATTATTCTATGTTTCTTTTCTGTAACTTTCTTTCCTGTAGTCATCTCTTTGTATTGGTAACAGTCTGTATTTGCATAGTAATATTACTACTTTTAAAGTTATACCGACTACATTATATTTTGTTATATTTGATTAAAAGCAAGCTTCTTTTCTGTGTAAATAAATTAGATCTTTATTTTTTGCACAGTTATCATTTGGTATTAACAGTATTGGTATTAGCCACATCAGGATTGGCTAAATTCATGTATAGACAAAAGGTTGTAATCACTTATTACAGTTATAATCTTGGATAGAAGCAGGGGAATAAGTGCGGTAGCAAAACCGCCAAAACACTCCCCAGTATGGGAATTGCATGTGGACAGAGAGGGTGATCAGTGGACGGGTGGGGTAAATAACTGGAACCAATCTTCTGTGTGGCTCTCACTGCAGCATCTGAAAGCTGTCATCTCCATCTCCCTCTCGCTGGCTTTCAGTTGCTGCAGGGTGAGCCACAGAATATTGGTTACAGTAATTTCTCCCACCTGCTGCACTGATCACCCCCTCCTTCCTCCATTGCCTGGACCCCTCCCCCCCCCCCCCCCCGTGTTCCCCAACCCAAAGCTTCCAGCTTTCCTCCTGCTCTCCAGTCAGCACCTGTGGGCAAACAAGGGAACTTCAGTATGAAGAGAATGGGGGAGGGGCCGTTAAATATGTTTTTTACCTGCTCCTTCCTTTTCTAAATGAACACAGTGAGTGGTCAGTATCACTCACTATGTTCATTCATAACTAAAGCATAGTAAACTGTGTTTACTGTTTCAATTTATGAATGAACATTAGCTCAATCACAATAAACATTGTTCAATCATCTGCAGTGCAGCTGCGGCTGCAGAAAGGAACTGAGGAATGTATTTCCTCAGTCTCTTTCTCTGTCTCAAACGTGAGACTTCAGAGGTCTTATAGACCCCGATATCTCACCAAAGACCCCCCCAACAGCATTGTGAAAATAAATAAATAAATAATTAAAACAATTTAAAAAATTGAATTTTTAAAAATAGACTAAAATGACTAATAAGACTAATAAGCCAAGCCCAATATGTGACATAATTTAGCCATGCCCACTGCTTGCTTTGGCGTGCTACAGTGCGCAGGTCACTATCTCCCTGAAAGGAGCTCCAGTGAATTACTTGCCCAGGGGCCCATGATGAAAAAGCTGGCACTGCCTTTTCGACTCTCTGCACCTGATCTTTTCCCCATTACATTTAGATTTTAAAAAGTGCCAGGTATAAACATCACCACTGCACTTTGTGTAGCCTTGCCAAATCAACTTGAGATTCTAAAGGATATGATGAATTTGTAGGATGCAAAAGATTAGGTGTCAGATAAAGGTTTGTATCCTTCACAAAACAAGCAATTGCTTCTGAAACAAACGTAACAGGAAAACAGCAACGTTAATGCACTTGTTTATATTGAGCAAGATATTATCTGCATATAGTGGTTTCTAATGCCCCCCTCCCTGCCCTGTTAAATGTGCTCCTTTAATGTCAGGATTTCTTGGAATCTCACTACACCTATTAGCAGTACAGAAGTCTTCCACTTCACGCTCCCTCTGGTAATAGCTTTATTTGGGCGATTACCAAATTTCTTACCTTTTCAAGAACTGGAAAACAGGGGGGAAAAAAAAAACAGTGGAGGAACTTTTGAAAGCTTGTATGCTCATGACTGGCCATTACCAACAGATGACGGTTGCATTTGAATACATTTAAAGTGGTAGTAAACTTTGTTTTTAAAAAAATTGCTGACAGACAGGATACAAATGACAGAAGAGACCCTATCTGTGTCTTCTGTCATAAATGCTTCCTCCTGCCTGTCAGCCATCACGTACACTAAGAAGTGCATGCGCAGCTCAGTGACATTTACGGTATCGCACAGGAGTGACATCATTGTGGCCCAGCCATTCAAGAAATCAAAGGAGCAAAACCTGGAAGAAAGACTGGGCGAAGATGGAAGGGCCTGGGACCCACCGGATTGTTTACAGCACAGTGCTGAAGTGCTCAGTAAGTTTATCATAATGTGCTATTATTATTATACAGTATTTATAAAGCGCCAATAGTAATATGCTGTGAATACTAGCACATTATGGCATAACCCACCTGTGGGCCCCCAAAAAAGAGAAATTAAAGTGGACTTTACTACCGCTTTAATATACAGTCACACATCGTCCAGGAAATATTAATGTTGCATAAATGAAATTTCAGCTATTTCACATTTGCATTATGAAAAGTTAATCAGATTGGCGTAAATTGGAACCAAAACAATTTGAACTTTATTACTTCAAATAGGCAAATGTTTTCTCCTGTTGTCATATATGTTTTCTATACAGCTGAATTTTACTCATACAAATAAATTCATATGGGACAATGATTTTTCTTTTCTAAATAGATCAGTTGGCCAATGAAGACAGCAGCGATGATGTTTATGAAACAAAATCCATAGAAATCATGCAGACCCCTGCTTACTATAGTCAAATCTAGTTGCTGTTAATTACAATGTACAGAGCACAACACATGCAGAGCTACTCCCGTAGGAGCCACTCGTATTTTTGACCAGGTTTCCCCTATCTTCACCCTGCAGCCAGACACACGGTATTTTCTATAGTCAGGTGTGCACGCATTTTCATTCATTGTCTTCAATGACCAGTCTAGGGGATGTTGTTTTTGTATTTTTGTTGTAGAACTGGGGATAGGGATGGGGAATTAAGTAGGATACTTGAGAATTAGAACTAATTACAGTTGAGGACATCTGACTGATCTTTTAGTTGAGCACTGTTGAAGTCCTGGCTAGAAGCAGAGAGCAAACTTCTCTTTGGTAATAGCAACAAGTAGGTTGGGCATGAGCAAAGTCCCTTTAGCAATAGTAGTAGTAGCAGGGCAGAGATTTTCAGGTACAAGTCAGTTACGGCAGACTGTGGCAGTTGAAAAGCAACAGAAATTGAGCTCTTCAGAAGACCAGCCAGTGTTCCCTTTTTTAAGACAGACGCTGACTATCAACCACCAGAAGAATAGCAAAGCACACAGAGTCCCCAAGATCTCTCAATGTCTGTACTCACAAGACCCAAGGACAGAATGGTAGCCTCCTTCCAATGTTCCCAGCAACTTCATGCAGTGATACCAGACAGATCTCCCCTCGGTCAGCTTCCTGAAGAACCAGGGTCACTCTCTCTCTTACTTCAGGCCGACAGGTCATCCATCTGAGGCCGCATGGCAGCCGGTGCCAGGCAAGCCTTGCTTGGTGCAATCCTCTCCAGGAAAGACCCTGAGCCCATGTGCTCACAGAACATAAATACTAATCCCAGCATGCAATGGGGCAACCATCCACTGAATTTGGGCAGGGCTGTATCCATATTCATGTTATTCATTTGCCTAGCCCTTACCTATGTTCTGTAAGGTTCTACTAGCTTCTAGAAAGCAGGTGGAGCTCAAGACAAACTCAAACAGCACCTGAGCATCCCGAGCAGACCTGACTAATCAGTTGCAGCACTCTTTTAAGTGGAATGCCAAACTGAATTTACCAAACAGCCTCTCTGTTAAGCAGAGAAACACACTTATACTTATCTTAACTGTACCAATCATAACACCTATCTAGGAAGGTGATACACACAGCTGTAGTTTGTATTCACTTACTGAATAAATCCTCAAAGATAAAATGCAATAATAGTCAGCAATCTTGCTTATCTATAAAAACAAATAATTGCTCTTACAATCTAAAACCTTAATGCAAGCATATCAAGAGGCTGATTCCCTGACTGGTGTAATAATTCTTTGAGGTTGGTTTACTAAAGGCAATTAAGCTGTTCACTTTGCAAGTGAAGTTGCACTTTGCAAGAGATTTTCCAAAAGCAACTTAAACGCTTCCGTGCTGACCTATAGCAGAAATACTGCTACAGGGTGGCACGGGTGCGCAAAATCATGTATATATACGTAATTTTGCAGTTCCGGGTATGGACTGCCATTCGCAGCCTCGGCTGTCAATCACCGGGTCCTGGCTGGTGATTTATCGCTGGCACCAGATGTTCACTGAGTATCTACAACGGGGGAGAGACCTGTATATAAACAACACAGATTTCTCCACTGTCAGCTCCTGCACACTGCATTGTATGGCTCTGCATAGCAGAACCATACAAAGCAGTGTCCTTACAGTGAAACACAGCACACAGCCTCATGGTAAAACAGCACACAGTTAACACTTTGATCACCCCACGTTAACTCCTCCCTGCCCAGTGACATTAGTACAAAGTCAGTGCTTTTTATTAGCACTGATCACTGTATTGGTGTCACTGGGGAAGTCAGTTCCCCCCAGTGTCAGTGTCCCCGCAGTCCCGCTATAAGTCATTGATCACCGCTATTACTAGAAAAAATAAATACATTTCAGTATACATACCGTCAATTGTAAACGCTATAACTTTCACGTAAACCAATTAATTTACACATATTGGGTTTTTTTTCTAGCAAAGACATTTTGGCCTACATTTATGACGAAATTTGATTTTTTAAAATATTTTACTGGACATGTTTAATAGCAAAAAGTCAAAAATATTGTTTTTTTCTCAAAATTGTTGGTATATTTTTGGGGATAGCCAAAAAATAAAAAACGCACAGGAGATCAAATACCACTGAAAGAAAGCTCTATTTGTGGTGAAAAAGGACGTAAATTTCATTTGGGTGCAGCGTTGCATGACCGCGCAATTGTCAGTTAAAGTAACAAAGTGGCCTGGTCAGGATGGGGGGTAAATCCTCTGGAGGGCAAGGGGTTAAGAAGGTCATGCTGACTTCTTTCATCCAAGCATGTGCAAGCAAAATAGGAGGAACATGGAGAAAGAATGTATATCAATATTACTAAGAATCTATGAGGATCTATGTCATAATTGCAGAAATGATTTTCTGTGCACTCTTTGTTTCTTGTATTTTAGCCCTGTACAGAATATATTTGACTATATATAAAATAATGCATGAAAAAGGGAAAACTAGGATTGCTTTCAGGTCAAAAAGGTGACATTCACCTAATTTTAATAAAAAATTATATAATTTTATTAAAACATAATCAAACTCTTAGAAATGGTCTGTGTAGCTTACCTGATGTTAGATGTTTATGAATTATTCTGACATTTTTTAGGTGCCTCAGAACTGGACCTAAACTCAGGAAGTGAAGATGTGCTACAATATTATATATGGAACAGGGGCGGACTGACCATTTGGAAACTCGGGCCCTGCCCGAAGGCCCGAGGGTCAGTAGGGGGCCCCATGAGATGTCCCTTGTACCTTTTTTCTTAGGCTTTTTTGAGTTTGGGCAAGGACACAGGGGCCCCATGAATTGTCAGTCCGCCCCTGATATGGAACATTAGAAATGTTGATTGTGTACCCTGAAAGATATACCCTTCACTTTGAATTCCTCCTGAAAGATTGCCATGCACTTCCTGATATGTGACTGTGCCTAGGCACCACTGTGCCAACAGCATCAAAGCTGTATATCTGCAAGGTGAAATCATCTAAATCATTGCAAATGCTGCCTCTGACTTCTAGTTTCAGATTTGAAGTGAGGTTTGGTGATGTCACTACTGTGTTGATCACTATTCTACTCTCTTTCTAGCAGCATACTCCTTGTCAACTTACTTGCATGCAGCATACTTAGACGGCTCACAGTCAGGCCTCTCCTCCTTCCTCCCCATCTTTGGACTGAAAGTAAAAAACAAAAAAAATGTGTATAGCCAGATTAAAGCATTAATAAAGTCATTTTTTTAAATTAAAATAACAAACATGTTATACCCAGCTGCTTTGTGCAGTGGTTTTGCACAAGGCAGTCCCTATCCTCCTCTTTTTGGATATCTCTCTGGTGCTCGTGGCCCCTTCCCTCCTGCTTAGTGCCCCCAGAGCAAGCAGCTTGCTATGGGGGCACTCAAGCAGGCTCGTTCCCGAGCTTGTGCTCTACATGTCTATTCACACACATAGCCATGGCTCAGCCCTGCCCCTCTCTCTCCTCATTGGCTCACTGGCTATGATTGACAGCAGCGGGAGCCAATGGGGCTTGGGTAAGTATTATGGGGTACACACAGAAGGTTTTTTACCTTCATGCATAGAATGCATGAAGGTAAAAAAACCTTGAGCCTTTACAACCACTTTAAGCATTCATTCACACATAGTGCGATGACCTGCCTTTTTCTGCACTGGAACAGAGCAGGTCACCAGTACAGCATATAGAGGACAGTCGTTTTCCATGTGTTCCCATTTTTTTTTATAACATAGGGAATAGTTGGAACCTCAGTCAGGTATTTATAGCAGTCTGGGACCCCACAGATTTACCTTCTCTGTTCGTCCTGATGATAATTGTTTTCTGAACTGGAAAAATCCCAATTTTTAAACTGTCACCAAAACAATAGTAGAAGTGACATCTTCAAATGGAAAGATGTGTTCTGGTAATAACTGTCTAGGAGGGATTTCTTAAACTTTGGAGAGATTTCCTCTTATTTCCTGTTATGTCTACAGGATAGGCAGTGAAGTGGAATCTTCCCAATAAAATTGCAATAGGAATAAGAAAAAAGGACCAAAAAATTAAAAACAAAACAATTTGCAACTATAGAAAGAAACCCTTTTTTTTAACATACTCTGAGCGATACTGTATTATTACCTGTTACTTCTTCATTTCTTTCAATTGTTGGCACAGTGCATCCTGAGACTTCATCACCAGTTGATTCATGGGTCTTGTCTACTTTCTCCATCATACTTAATCTCTAGGGAGCATGTGCCCATAATGAGTTCTGTCAGGATTACATGGGCTTTCTTTCTTTCTCTTTTTACCACGGATGATTTTACTGTCACTGTAAAATGTTAGGTTACCCTATTTTTATATATACCTGTGGTCTTTACAAACCTACCTGTATATGTGTATGTGTGTGTGTATATATATATATATATATACATATATACAGTCAGGTCCATAAATATTGGGACATGGACACAATTCTAACATTTTTGGCTCTATACACCACCACAATGGATTTGATATGAAACAAACAAGATGTGCTTTAACTGCAGACTGTCATCTTTAATTTGAGGGTATTTACATCCAAATCAGGTGAACAGTGTTGGAATTACAACACTTTGCATATGTGCCTCCCACTTCTTAAGGGACCAAAAGTAATGGGACAGAATAATAATCATAAATCAAACTTTCACTTTTTAATACTTGGTTGCAAATCCTTTGCAGTCAATTACAGCCTGAGGTCTGGAACGCATAGACATCACCAGACGCTGGGTTTCATCCCTGATGATGCTCTGCCAGGCCTCTACTGCAACTGTCTTCAGTTCCTGCTTGTTCTTGGGGCATTTTCCCTTCAGTTTTGTCTTCAGCAAGTGAAATGCATGCTCAATCGGATTCAGGTCAGGTGATTGACTTGGCCATTGCAGAACATTCCACTTCTTTCCCTTAAAAAACTCTTTGGTTGCCTTTGCAGTATGCTTTGGGTCATTGTCCATCTGCACTGTGAAGTGGTGTCCAATGAGTTCTGAAGCATTTGGCTGAATATGAGCAGATAATATTGCCCGGAACACTTCAGAATTCATCCTGCTGCTTTTGTCAGCAGTCACATCATCAATAAATACAAGAGAACCAGTTCCATTGGCAGCCATACATGCCCACGCCATGACACTACCACCACCATGCTTCACTGATGAGGTGGTATGCTTAGGATCATGAGCAGTTCCTTTCCTTCTCCATACTCTTCTCTTCCCATCACTCTGGTACAAGTTGATCTCGGTCTCATCTGTCCATAGAATGTTGTTCCAGAACTGTGAAGGCTTTTTTAGATGTCGTTTGGCAAACTCTAATCTGGCCTTCCTGTTTTTGAGGCCCACCAATGGTTTACATCTTGTGGTGAACCCTCTGTATTCACTCTGGTGAAGTCTTCTCTTGATTGGTGACTTTGACACACATACACCTACCTCCTGGAGAGTGTTCTTGATCTGGCCAACTGTTGTGAAGGGTGTTTTCTTCCCCAGGGAAAGAATTCTTCGGTCATCCACCATAGTTGTTTTCCGTGGTCTTCCGGGTCTTTTGGTGTTGCTGAGCTCACTGGTGCATTCCTTCTTTTTAAGAATGTTCCAAACAGTTGTTTTGGCCACGCCTAATGTTTTTGCTATCTCTCTGATGGGTTTGTTTTGTTTTTTCAGCCTAATGATGGCTTGCTTCACTGATGGTGACAGCACTTTGGATCTCATCTTGAGAGTTGACAGCAACAGATTCCAAATGCAAATAGCACACTTGAAATTAACTCTGGACCTTTTATCTGCTCATTGTAATTGGGATAATGAAGGAATAACGCACACCTGGCCATGGAACAGCTGAGAAGCCAATTGTCCCATTACTTTTGGTCCCTTAAAAAGTGGGAGGCACATATGCAAACTGTTGTAATTCCTACACCGTTCACCTGATTTGGATGTAGATACCCTCAAATTAAAGCTGACAGTCTGCAGTTAAATTACATCTTGTACGTTTCATTTCAAATCCATTGTGGTGGTGTATAGAGCCAAAAATGTTAGAATTGTGTCGATGTCCCAATATTTATGGACCTGACTGTATATACACTGCTCAAAAAATTAAAGGAACACTTTGAAAACACATTGGATCTCAATGGGGAAAAATATAATGCAGGATATCCATACTGATATGGACTGGGTAATGTGTTACGAACATAAGGATGCCTCATCGTTCGATGTAAATTAAAAGGATTAACCTACAGAGGACTGAATTCAAAGACACCCCGAAAATCAAAGTGAAAAAATGATGAAGCAGGCTAGTCCATTTTTCTGAAATTTCATTGCAGCAACTCAATATGGTACTCAGTAGTTTGTATGGCCCCCACGTGCTTGTATGCATGCCTGACAACATCGGGGCATGCTCCTAATGAGACGACGGATGGTGTCCTGGGTTATTTCCTCCCAGATCTGGACCAGAGCATCACTGAACTCCTGGACAGTCTGAGGTGCAACGTCGGAGGGACCTAAACATGATATCCCAGAGGTGTTCTATTTAGTTTAGGTCAGGCAAGCATGGGGGTCATTCAATGGTATCAATTCCTTCATCCTCCAAGAGCTGCCTGCATACTCTCGCCAGATGAAACTGGGCATTGTCGTGCACCAGGAGGAACCCAGGACCCACTGCATCAGCGTAGTTTCTGACAATGGTCCAAAGATTTCATCCTGATACCTAATGGCAGTCAGGGTGCCATTCTCTAGCCTCTAGAGGTCTGTGTGTCCCTTCATGGATATGCCGCCCCAGACCATCACTGACCCACCACCAAAAAGGTCTAGCCGAATGATGTTACAGGCAGCATAATGTTCTCAATGGCTTCTCTAGACCCTTTCACGTCTGTCACATGTGCTCAGAGTGAACCTGCTCTCATCTATGAAAAGCACAGGGTGCCAGTGGCACACCTACTAATTCTGGTGTTCAATGGCAAAAGCCTATTGAGTTCTATGGTGCTGGGCAGTGAGCAGAGGGCCCACTAGAGGACGTCGGGGCCTCAGGCCACCATCATGAAGTCTGTGTCTGATTGTTTGGTCAGAGACATTCACACCAGTCGCTTGCTGGAGGTCATTTTGTAGGGCTCTGCAATGGTCATCATGATCCTCCTTAAACATAGGAGCAGATACCGGTCCTATTGATGGGTTAAGGACCTTCTACAGCCCTGTCCAGCTCACCTAGAGTAACTGCCTGTCTCCTGGAATCTCCTCCATGCTCTTGAGACTGTTCTGGGAGACACAGCAAACCTTCTGGCAATGGGACATATTGATGTGCCATCCTGGAGGAGTTGGACTGCCTGTGCAACCTCTGTAGGGTCCAGGTATCGCCTCATGCTACCAGTAGTGACACTGACCCTAGCCAAATGCAAAGCTAGTGAAAAACAGTCAGAAAAGATGAGTAGGGAAAAAAATGTCAGTTGCCTACATCTGTGAAACCATTCCTGTTTTGGAGATCATCTCATTGATGCCCATCTAGTGCATCTGTTAACTTCATTAACACCAAAGCTGCTGTAACTGATTAACAAACCCCTCTGCTACTTAACCCTTTTCTGTCCAGCCCTTGTACATTAACATCTGGACGGGAGACATGTCGATGCGGGTGGACATTTCTAAATGGCCAGTACAGCTAACTGTGAGTAATTTTCAGCCTTTGCACACAGTTTACACACACTCACAAAACATTGCCAGCCAGCTCACGGTATCTCTGATCTTTGCCCAATAGTGTCTAGTGTGAACCAACCGCAGCCAGATATCTGTTCCTTTTTGCAGTGACGTCAGACTGCTGTACACCAGCACCAGTGTCCTGATTACTGCCACACCATCATCCTGATCACTGCCATACCAGTGGATGCTGATCACCATCGTCTTTGAGGAGAGAGAGCCATTACAGTGAACTTTGAGTAATCTTTCAATGTGTCCCTGATCTCTGCCCATCAGTGTCTTTTGTGAATCAACCGCAATCAGCCAAGTGTCCCTCACTACAGTGATGTCAGACCACTGTACACCAGCACCATCATCCTGATCACTGCCATAGTCTGTAAAGAGAGAGAGCCATTACAGCTAACTGTGAGTAATTTTAAGCCTTTGCACACAGTTTACACACTCACAAAACATTGCCTGCCAGTTCATGGTGTCTCTGATCTTTGCTCCACAGTAACTAGTGTGAACCAACCACAGCCAGATATCTGTTCCTCACTGCAACACCATCATGCTGATCACTGCCATACCAGTGGGTCCTGATCACTGCCATACCAATGGGTCTTGATCACTGTCATACTGATGGGTCCTGATCACCACCATACCAATAGGTCCTGATCACAGTGTCAAAAATATGTCCAAAAAATTCTACACAAGAGAGGAGGAGTTCAAATTCTAAGTATGACAGATGAGAGTAACGGAGAACTCTCACTGTCAGACTCAGATTGTGTAGATAGCAGTGGTTCAGTTTCTGATTCAGAAGAAGAATAACAAAAAGAATACGGTTCTCCAAGGAGCAACAAGCAATCACCAGCAGGTCAATACCTTCCTCTGGCATGGCTAATACCAGCAGTGTAAGTGCAAGTACTAGTACTCGGGTGTCGCATTAGCCACCGAGGATCGAGAAGAAGACCCATACTGCTGTCCCAGATGCACTTTTAAACCCTGTGGGGCTACCTTGAGGATCAGGAGTATGTGCACAAGTTCAGTATCTATGAAGGAAAGGGCAGTCAGCTAGAGCCTCCTGAATGCCCATCCTATATGGGGAGCTACAGAAAAGATGTCTGGGATCTGGTATACCCCCTCTTCAATTAGGGGTACCACCTTTACGTGGTCAATTTCTATACAAGCCTGCTCCTTTTCTGCCACCTTTATCTGAAGAACACTGTAGCCTGTGGCACAGTTCAACCCAATCGGAAGGGCTTCCCACAACAATTGGTTAACAACAGGCTAAATGGGGGAGTTAGCTAGCTTGAGAAACGAAGAGATCTTGGCCCTTAAGTGGTGAGACAAACGGGATGTGTATGTCCTTTCCTCTATCCATAGCAGCAGCTCATTAGAAATTCAAGGAAGACACGGTCCCACTCGAAAACCCCAATGCATACATGAATACAACCTGTTCATGGGGGGAGTGGATTTAAACGATCAAATGTTGCAGCCCTACTTACCCACCAGAAGATCAATCTACTGGTATAAAAAAGTATCCTTCTACCTTTTTCCATTTGGCCCTGTACAATTCCTACATCGTTTACCAGAAGTCCACACAAAGACCTGTCACCTTCTTACACTATCAGTAAGAGATCATCACATCCCTCATCTATCAAAAAAGCCCCGTACCTGAACAAATTTACTCTGATGAAGTCAAGTATCATATACTGTATATTGTAATTATATTTCTACTGCTATATTACAACTTCCTATCTGTCAATAGTAGCTTAGAATGCAGTGGGTGCTGGTACCCATCACGTTCTTGGCAACCCACCACGTCCTTAGCAACCAATTAATTTACTGGCCGGGAAACCTGGGCCATGTGGGCCATGTAAACAAGGGGCAGGGATAGCATGACATCACTGACCAAATATGGCCACATACCTGAGAGTTCCCAACCTTTTGTTTACTTTTAGCAGCAGGGCCCCAGACGATGTAATTTGGCAAGAAATAGTTATGGAATTGGAGGTGTCCTCTGGGCTGTGGGAATTTTTCGGCAGGTGCCAGGCATTGTTTATCATGATTGATGTGGAACTTCATCACTGGACGACATAATTGACAATGTGCTGTATTTTTCTCTCCATAAGACACACCTAGGTTTTAGAGGAGGAAAAAGAAAAAATATATTCTGAACCAATGGACTGCAGACATAGTACAGGAGATGACCAGAGACTGTGGACACAGTACAGGAGATGACCAGAGACTGCGGACATAGTACAGGAGATGACCAGAGACTGTGGACATAGTACAGGAGATGACCAGAGACTGCGGACACAGTACAGGAGATGACCAGAGACTGCGGACATAGTACAGGAGATGATCAGAGACTGTGGACATAGTACAGGAGATGACCAGAGACTGCGGACATAGTACAGGAGATGACCAGAGACTGCGGACATAGTACGGGAGATAACCAGAAACTGCAGACCTTTGGGGAGGGGGCAGGTGCCCACTCCCACTTCTTCTGCAATTGCCTAGGCGATCGGAAGTGGAAGTTGTCCTCCTCCATCCCTCCTAATAGTCTTCTGGGACACGTGACAGGTCCCAGAAGACTACGGGGCTATTCACAAAGCGCAGCGCTTCTTGCGCCTGCACAGTGGGCACCCGGCTGTGAAAGCACAAGCTGTCACAGCCGGGTGCCCACACTAAAGATGCCTGCGCCAGGGAGAGATGGCTGGTGAAACCAACGGTGGTGAGGACACCGCTGGACCGAGGAACAGGTAAGTGGCTGTATTTTAAGTCAGCAGCTACAGTTTTTGTAGTTGCTGACTTTTTTTTTCAGCTGGAAGTCCGCTTTAAGGGGCAGCTGCTTTGGGCCCTACTTGGCGCTGCCACAGAAGAGCTGAGCGGCCGACCCGATATTCTAACACGGTGGTGGCGACGGGGGGAATACCGCTCCATATCCACTCTATAAGACGCAAAGACATTTCCCGCCATTTTTTAGATTGAAAAACACGGTACATCATGAGACTTTTTCTCTGTTTCAGTAATGGATGTGTAAAAAACTGTGTGTCTTTATTTACTCTTTACTTTTGTTTGTGTAAATGAGTAGGTAATTCACGTGGGGGGGAAGTATTTTATTGTTTATGGGGGCTTTCAGAGTTCGATAAGCCCCCTGCCCTCAGACCCCCACAGGAAGAAGGGTTAATGCACACTGGAGGATTGATGAGTATATTGAATATTTATTGATCCGTAGGACACGTAAAACACCAGGACATGTATACAGGACTTGTTAACCCGTTTCACAAGATTAAGCAAGAGATCGTGTGAAAAGCATTAACAAGTCCTGTATACATGTCCTGGTATTTTATGTGTCCTATGGATCAATAAATATTCACTATACTCACCAATCCTCCGGAGTGCGGCTAACCCTTTTTCTTATTGCTTCATGTGTGGTAGAAAGCCAGAGCCTGCACCTGCACCTGCCTTGGATTGATCCGGATTGTTTGCCTGAGCAGTAACACTTGTGTTTTTTGGACTCAGATCCCCACAACTACCAGGCCAGAGAAGATTCCCTTGTCCTCATCAACAAGTTGCGGAGGGGTCCCCCTAGCAAGGTACCCCCCCCCTCCATATTGAAGGCATGTGGCCTGGTATGATTCATGAGAGGGAGCTGCATGTTCATCCTCCTCTTCTTTCCTGGGCAGCCAGGCTGCATGATTGCATTTTGAAGGGCAAGGCCCAAGCTATTGTTTTTCTTGCATATGGGTCACAAATTACCTTTTATATTAGACCCTCATCCTACAAGGGGTCCCAACAATGCAATTACACAGGCATGGTTTACTTTAATGACTATCAGAAAGGCAGTTGATAGTCCATGTAGAGAGGAAGTAATCAATGCAGACAGGAAGGCTGAAAAAAGCTGGAAAAGATCATCACTGAGACTGAAAGAGAGGTAAAAAAAGGACTTCATGAAAAAAAAACATGGCAATTATTTTTACTGTGCTTTAACAAACTAAATGTTGTCCAGTTAATCTTTAAAGCTTAAACTGCTTAATGTAGTTTACAGATCTCAACAGCCAAAGCTGACTTTTTGCACAAACGTATAACCAGGTTATATTGTGTGAACTCATACCAATGAAAATCCCACTGCTAAACTAGGATAGCACAGTAGATCCTTTTAAAAACATAATTTATCTACATGTCTCTTTTCTATCAAAATTCCAAAAAAGGATAAAATAAGGTAATTTCCATTTAAGAATAGTGGGTGGAGCCAAGAAAAACATTCCTTTATGCCTCTGGGACCACTGTGCACCCAGAACCACCTGTTTACAGAAAAAAATCAGCCTAATATAAGTTAATGTGTATGTACTCATCACATATAACAATAAACTACTGTATATTCATTTTTGGAGTAGTCTGTGATTCTCAATATATGATATATCAGTAGCTATCCATTTTGGAAAGCTGGAAATGTTTACAGAGCAAAGTAATACAGTACGTATGTATTTGAGCACTTATTAATAGTCATAATCCGGCACTCTTGCATCACATGATCATGAACATATTTCAGTCAGTGCACAAATCAGTCACTGTACACGCATTTGCCAAGCTTTGTCATGCAATGTTTGCACACTCGTGATCTGTGCATCAAGTATCGCTGACAGCCATTGCTATGATAGACCTGAGGCATTCTGTTATTAAACATGAAAGATAACAATTTATTCAACAGGAGTTTACAAGAATCTATAATCTGCAAATGTTCTAGGGGAAGGGTTTCACTTAGAGATGATGGAAAGCTGGTGATCTGTTGGTGCTACTCTCAGAGCTAAAAGTGTGTCTCCAAAAGAAAGGAGGAATAAGATTATTGTGATGTAAACAGAAATGTAACAGTTATGGTCTTTACATGATTTTTTCTTTTTCCTCTTTTTGTTTTTCTTAGAAATAGAAATAAGATGAAAATATAGGATGAGTGTTATTGCCAGGGTGACCCAATCCATAAATAAGGGATGGCTGCAAGTCCTAGTAGATTCCTGACTTTCCTTCATCTGAGTAGGTGCCACATAGCAATGCCTGATGGGAGAGTGTGGCTCACATCTGATATTTGCTCTCAAAATATACATCTCTGAATCTGAAGGATGCCAATAAAGCTTAGGAAATAAAAAAAATGTCGTGCAGCAGCTCCCTTGATAGTAGGAGAAGATATTTCCCTAGTTCCCTAGGTTTTCAATAGCTATTATTATCTATTTCCCAACTGTGTTCTTTGTTGTGATATCAAATGGAAAAGACATTTACAAAAACTGAGCTGTATCTTTCCTGAGCTGTTTTTGTTCATCAATTATATAAATTATTATGTGATATATCCCATATTTCCTTTCTTGGCTTATCCCCATTTCAGCATACTTCCCACTCCCATCATGTTCTGAGTATCATCAAGGGTCAAATTTCAGCCCTGGTGATTTTAGAGACCACCTGCCTCTTACTTCTCAATGTAGCTCATGTTTTTTTGTACATCCTCCAATAGTGCCCTGAGATCTCAACCTGGTTCTGTCCTTCAGAAATTGCCCTTTGAACCTATCAGTAATATTTTTTGTCTCAAACTCACAAGGTTATTTTCCTTGTTGCTATCATCTCTGCAAAGAAAGATTCTGAGTTGGTAGCCTTAGCATGTAAAATACCCTTTCTTGTGCTAACAGAGACAGGGCTGTCATAAGACCTCAGGTCTTTACTTCCCAAAGTGATTTCTTCTTTTCACCTTAACCAGTACATTGTTTTCCCATTTTTCTGTCCTGCTCCAAGAAATTCCAAGGAGATTCCCTTAATTGTCTTGAGGCGGTACATGCTATCTGAGTCTATCTTTCTGCATTAGCTTTTTGTAGAGATTCCACTATCTATGGGTGAATTTGTCAGTTTATTATTCAAGCCTATAGATTCTTTCCTTTCCTGTCAAAGTTTGCTTCATTAGATCAGTTAGTGCTTCATAGGTATCAGTCATCTGTTTCTTAGATTTTCAAGGTTGCTACTTCTTTCCGTCTTCTATTCACACATGTTATTAGGTTTTACCAAGCCGATGTTCTATCTGCGCAGGCCTCATCTGATATCAGTTTAAGTAATAAGATTCTTTAAGTGGCTGTATAAGCCCTATTGAGCTCTCCTCTGTTTCCTGTTTTTTACTTGTCGCCCCTTTAGTGTTTTATTTGCTATGTTGCTCATTGCTTAGTTAGACTGCTTTGGACATTCCAGTGCCTTTGAGTTCTACCTTGTATCCCTTAATGAACAGATGGGAAAACAGATTTTTTCCTTATTGTAAAATATTTGGTTCATTATTGGACACAGGTCCCAATGCTCTGTTGTTATGATCCACTCCTAATATATTGCTCTTCTACAAAAATGCAAGCATGATGGGAATTGGAGGGGTTATACCTGGCTGGTTTTCAGCTTTATTTGTCAACATCTGATCTGCTGTAGGCAGCAGCATAATCCAGTTTCTTAATTACTGCTACCCCGTGTCCCTAATGAACTGTAAAAAAACATGCAGATGCCATATCCAGCCTGTAGCGGTAAACAAAAACTCCAGCTGGCTGTTTTACACATGTTACCCACAGACACCTTAGCATAAGACTCCCACAAAGTCAAAATTCCTCTTATTGAATAAGGTTGCATTTGAGACAGAGGGATTAAGCCATGCTCTACATAGGCTACATAAATACATTTCTGAATCCAGGAAAAATAAAATCCTGGATGAAATCACTGTATAATTCCTAGGACTGCCTGGCAGCACAAACAGATTATCCATGTTCCTGAAGGGTCTATTTCTTTCAAGCTAATCAGAGATTATTCATATCCAAGGCACTAAAATTTTCCTACTGTGAATCTGGTGACACTGGCTGAAAAAAAAGTAGAACAGATTCCCAGATCACATGAAAATTCAAATTCACTGAATTCTAGAAGTAGAAGCAGGATGACATTGTCAGGTCATAAAATGTAGAAATGTTCCCTGGAGGAAAAGGCACCAATTTCCAACACCCTTGTAGCCGAAGTACAGGCACAGGTTCCAAAGAACTCTGCAGGAGAGACTTGAGAACTAAGGGCAGATCTCGCGAAAGGAAAAAAAATATTCTACTAGCTGTCTGCATAAAAGGTCTTACCACAGGGTTGTGCCCATAAACACAATAAGGCAGAAATGTTAACCAATCAATGGATTATACTTCTAGCCCTTCTCCAGTGCTAACTTTAAGCTGTGGGGACAATGTTGGAAATGTATTTTTCTATGTTCCAGTTTTAAGTGGTATTTGTGTTCCTTTCTTTTTGTTTTTAGCAAAGTAGAAATAACTCCTCCAGGATGGCACATCAATACATGCCATTGCCAGAAGGTTTGCTGTGTCTCCCAGCACAGTCTCAAGAGCATGGAGGAGATTCCAGGAGACAGGCAGTTACTCTAGGAGAGCTGGACAGGGCCATAGAAGGTCCTTAATCCATCAACAGGACCAGTATCTCCTACGTTGTGCAAGGAGAAACAGGATGAGCACTGCCAGAGCCCTATGAAATTACCTCCAGCAAGCCACTGGTGTAACTGTCATTGACCAACAATCAGAAACAGACTTCATGAGGGTGACCTGAGGGCCCAACGTCCTCTAGAGGGCTCTGTGCTCACTGCCTGGCACCATAAAGCTCGATTGGCTTTTGCCATTAAACAGGAAAATTGGCAGGTCCACCACTGGCCCCCTGTGCTTTTTATAGATGAGAGCAGGTTCACCCTGAGCACATGTGACAGACATGAAAGGGTTTGGAGAAGCCGTGGAGAATGTTATACTGCCTGTAAGCATGACCATTTTGGTGGTGGGCCAGTGATGGTCAGTCTGGGGAGGCATATCCATGGAGGGACGCACAGACCTCTACAGGCTAGACAATTGCACCCTGATTGCCATTAGGTATGAAATCCTTGGACTTCTTATGTGGCAAGAGTATGCAGGCAGTTCCTGGAGAATGAAGGAATTTATACCATTGAATGACCCTCACGCTCGCCTGACCTAAATCCAATAGAACACCTCTGGGATAGCATGTTTCAGTCCATTTGACGATGCCAGGTTGCACCTCAGACTGTTCAGGAGCTCAGTGATGTCCTGGTCCAGATCTGGGAGGAAATTCCCCAGGACACCATCCGTCATCTCATTAGGAGCATGCCCCGACATTGTCAGGTATGCATACATTCATGTACAACCTACTGAGTACCATTTTGAGTTGCTGCAATGAAATTTCAGCAAAATGGACTAGACTGCTGCATCATTTTTTCACTTTGATTTACGGAATGTCTTTGAATTCAGTCCTCTGAAGGTTGATAATTTTCATTTCCATCTAACGATGGGGCATTCTTACATTCCTAACACATTACCCAGTCCATATCAATATAGATATCCAGCATGATATTTTTCCCTATTAAACTCTGATGTGTTTTCAAAGTGTTCCTTTAATTTTTTTAGCAGTGTATTTTAGCTGCACTTGAATCTTGAGGCACTTTAAATGAAAATCCAGAGTGGATTGTCTAGATTGAAGCTCTTCTCCGTGGAAATTGGATGCATTATTTATTGTGGATAAGCACCATATGAACACTGCATTATAACAATTGCAGTTGATTTGGGACCTAGATATGTAGGGATTAAAATATATGACTAGCTACCTTTCAGACGTTAGTGTGATGTGATAACCTGGATGGATACAATCTTATGAATAATTCACATTTCTATGTTTCCAGGCAGACACTATTTCTCAGAGGGAGTGGTTGTCCCTTAGAAGCTGGATGTTAATTACTTTCCATCTGCACTTGGATACATAAGGTGTTTGCACATGAATATCCCTAGTGTTCTGTGGTAGTAAAGTACTTGAATATTCTGATTGTGTCTGACAATATATGAGTTATGCTTGGTGACTTGTGATTCTATACATTTTAGTGAAATATGCATCAATTAGTTTAGAACTTTGAGTTCATGTTGGATAGGAAACATGGACTGGACATTGAAATTGGGAATTCTCACAGCCCCTGTAATTGTTTAATGCAGATGATGACATTACACTGTGCCTTATGTTGCTTAAATAGTTTTGGTAAGATCTTAATAGATCTTAACAAACAATACCCATATGCATCTTTTTAGACATAATTGATGTTTTTGTAGCGGAATACAATGTGTAAATCCAGCATGTTGCTCATTATATTTTTTGGTCAGGTAATTTTGTAATATATAGCTGTGGTAGTCACACAAAGAGGTTTTGGCATTTTTAGTTATATTGAGCTGTTTACACCCAACTGCCATCTGATCCACTAAACAGATGGGGAATGCATCCCCATCCGTCTGTTTTTTTTTTTTGTAGCAGATCAGATGGATGTAGGCGGGTGTAAATAGACACGTCTGTTTAGGTCCCCCTGAAAAACAGGTGGACCCGATCGGTCTGCTCATGTGAAAGAGGCATAAAAGAGGTAAAGCTTCACTTTACAAAGCATACATAATCACATGGGAGGAAAAAAAAAAAACTTGCATTTTTGCTTGCACATGATTGGATGATGGAAGTCAGCAGCATTTCCCCTCATTTGTTACTAAGCTCTGGAGCAATTGCACAATCTATTTGCCTGTAGTACATCAACCCCATTACATGCAGTGAAATATATTTATTTTCTCCTGTCATTAAGTCAGATTTTCAAAGTATATATTTTTTGTGTATATACAGTACAATCATATACATAATTTGCTGCATAAACCTCCCAATCACTCCAAACATAATACACTGTACAGTACATACATATCGCAATTGTCTAAACCCTTGTTAGAACATATGTCATATGTAGTGGGAATACTTTACCTTTTCACAAATATCTTTGGCAAAAATATTTACAAGACAGAATCAGATTAGGAATAGACAAGTATCACAAAGTTCTGGAACTTGAGCTCTCGCTCAGTGGACACCTTAATCACTAAACTGAAAGGAGCTATGACGGTGAGATCAAAGGAGTGCATAATGGGTTATTCTGGCTCTGAAGAATGATCGGATTCTTCTGCAAATTCAGTAAACAGAAAAGGCCTTGGCTCTGGCGAAGCTGGCTTTCTTTCTACATCCGAAAAAGAGGTTGGCAGTACTGTAAACTGTGGCATGCTATCAGAAATATGTTACTATCCCTAAAGGGATAAAAAAGCCCATCACCAACAAAAAAGGATTGTTTAATAGATAGTTGTCTTAAAATCAACTGATTTCTAATAGAAGATAAAGAGGCCAATAATGGTATAATATCACACATGGAAGAACATTTGGGTGAACAGGCAATACATCAATGTATCACCTTAAATCAGTTTCCAGTATAGCCAGTGTTCGGTATATATATAAAAAGAAAATACTATGACTATGCAACCTAACATTACCTAACATTGCTTTCAAAATTGTTAGCAAATGTTTACAATGAGCTTGAAGAGTGAGTAAAAGACAAAAGATTTTAAATTTAAGATAAAGGATCTTTAAAACCTATTGGGGGGGATTAAACCTAATTGGAGCACTCAGAATCTGGCGCAGTTGTGCCTGTTAACTAGTCAGCTTCTAATTTCAGCTTCTTCAGTTAGGCTTTGACAATAAAACCTGGAAGCTGATCGGTTTCTATGCAGAGCTGCAGAAGATATTGCACGCTTCAGCTTTAGTAAATCCCCTCCATTGCCTTTGTTTCAATTGCCGATATATGCAATGACATATCTCCTTGGCCTGGTCTGTGTGAATAGTATGGCCACTTGCTGACTTAGGACAATTCACAGGCAGCATAACTCCTCAATAAGGTACAGAAGTTGAATCAAACACATTTGTTCTTCAGATAAAAGCAATGCAGATGATGTTCTTCCAGTCTTTAGAAAAAGACAATAACTTTCCTAAGCGGTGTCTCTGCAATGAGTAAAGATGACTGAGGGAACATGGAAGAAGCAGGGAGGGTCTCGTAGGACTGAACTAGCAAGCACTAAATGGGGAGAACAGGGGGAGATAATGCAAATAAAAAAGATAAGCCATTTGTAGTGGTTCTGAATTACCATTAGATTTCAGGATACATATGAATATCAAAACATAACAAAACAAAAACACATAAGTGGGACACAACACCTTGGGTATGGATTGCTGGTCCTTTGAAGTACGCATCAGGTAATGCCAATTAAACTTTCACATCCACTATTAAGGGGATACAAATCTTTGAAGTGACCGTAGGCGTGTGCACGAAGTGTGCTCAGTGTGCCTTGGCAAACCCTAACCGTGGGTCGGCAACCCATCGATCGCAATCTTCCCTTCGATTGCAGGCAGGTAAAGGGTAGACACTATCCACTCAGCAGTCATTACACAGGCCAACACACATTTTGGCGCCAAAAATGTTTGATATGTTCCTGGGTATATTTGACCCGCTGATTCCAAAAATTCTCTATCAGCTCTAGTTTTTGAGATACAGCATAAATGCCATATACCATTTTTGACTCTGGTCACCCATCAAAAATCAGGATATTGTAATGTAGTGTTTTATTTAATCTCCTTCTATCATGAAAAAAAACACATCAAAAGTAGACATAACCTCTATGGTTCTCAATCTGCAAGAATGAAGCAATATGAGTGGCAATAAACACACACCTCCTATACGATCATAAATACAGTACAGTTAATAACTTACACTTTGGAACTCAATGTTTCCAATGTAAAATTATAGTTCAAAATATGTAGACACTCCCACTATATTTACTATCTTGTATGCAAAAACACAAACTAGGTAACAGAACAAGCTGATCAGCAAGATCTTTTCAAAAACTGACTAAAAAAATGATATAACTAAATCATATGAAATTAGAGCTGATGTAGTCTGGCCAATGCCAGTGGGGCCTGATTCTCTGAATCAGCATCCCCAAAAACCCCAAGAACAGGCCTAGAAAGCAAGGTGCCAAGAAAAAAATGTTTTTTTTATTGGTCTGTGTTATCAGTAAAGTGGCACCAGGTTCTGCAGTGTTCAGTATTGCCGTGGGAAGGGAAGTGGGGGAGGGCACCAGCAAAAAACAACCCTAATTGTGCAGGTGCAATAAGTGTTTTTTTCGTTAAACATGTTTTAATACATTTTAAAATGTCTGTTTAAATTTATTTAGAAAAGTGTGTATGTCAGTATAGTACATTATAGACATACACACACACACACACACACACGCATGTGTGTTTGAGCTTTTGGGTACGCTCTGTAATGCATTAGATAGCAAGCCTATGCACCTGATCCTTCACAGTCTTTAAAAAGACCTTATGATGGATAGGTAGAGGTGATCAGAACTGAGACTCTTGAGACTCAGCTTGATCTAGGGGAAGGTAAAAGCATTAATCTTCTAGGCCCCCCTAGCCCATGTTCTGGAGACAATTAGAATTGTTTTGGCTGAGTTTGTGTAAACAAAATCAGTTGTTTCAGACGTAACTGAGACTGAATTAGGTCAAATTTGTAAGGAAATAGAAATGTGGGAAATAGAGAATAATTTCTTTGTAATAGAGAGTCCGCCACTAAGCCCTTTTTAGGGATATATTTAAAAATGGACAGCAGCTGACATCATGTACCCTTCATTTAGTTTACGTAAGCTACAGCAGTCTTGTTATCTAATTGAAAACACAGAGGACTGGATTCGCCACTAGAGCCTAAAAGGCTGCTCTGAAATTCAACATGTTGATGAAAGGAGAGACTCTTCTACTCTCCAAGCCAAGACTATTTCATTACTGTTACTTTTAATCTCCCCCCACCAATAGACAAAGGTATGTCGGTTGTGGTTCTCTTATTCTGGACTCGAGCCTCTATGGACCTCAGAGTGGAATGGGATAAGGCCAACCTCTTTCCCTGTACCATCCAACTAAAGATGGAATGGTAGATAGGGAGCTTAAATTTTTCCCTCTAGGTGTGAATTAGACATGTGCATGTCAGACATGTGCACGGACGCAGTCGTTCATTGAAGAATTTTGTTTTGTCATATTTGTTATGTTGAACTGATTTGTTTTTGAGATTTGTTTCGTATATTCATTTATCCGGGTGGAGTCGAAAAATGTAGCAGTTTTTCTGGAAGATTGCTAAACAGGTATATTCAATATATTATTGAATTGAATGTATTCGAACTGGAAGGATTTGATATTTTTGGATGCTAGTCCAACCCAGCAAAAGAAATGGCATGAACTGATTGTACAATATTGACTGACGTTATGTGCATCTGAATTACCAAATTAAACCAAGTGCAGATCCATTTGTTATCTATATCCAAATTATTGAACAAATTCAAAAACTGAATCCATTTCCTCATGGGCCTGAACTACTATCACATCATGACGTGATCTGAATGAAGCAGATGAAACAAATACATTTGTCATTTTGTTATAACCTTTTTGGAGTTGTTAATAATCATAACTATGTACATTCAGAGATTCCTACACATCAGAATCTTCAAAAATCTAATTTTTGCAGAAAAACGAATTGTAACGAGACAACCATGTCTAGTGTGCATAGAGAACAAAATGACAGCTTTCTGCAGTACAAGGGAGCTGTTCTGAACCTGGAAGGTAATCCATGGGGTAAAGATATCAGATTAAATATGGAAATTTTTTAATCCATATGTAGTAGAAAATAATACAGGGCTTATGCATTTTGGAGTGTAGCCTTAGTCATACCCAACATCTGGATTAACAAACTCATTCATAGCAGAAGATCGAGCTGCCAGCTTTCTTGTATCTACATTTAAAGATTTCAGATGTCCAGTTATTCTAACCAGCTATCTCACAGACAACAGATTCATTTTTTAACAAACCTGTGACCATCCTCATCAAAATCATCTCTGCACAGAACTTGAATGTTCATATCTGAGTGAATATCCACTAAGCTGTATAGGTAAACTAGACAAAACATGGTTTTCTGAAATAGCCTACCTCTGTACTTATAACTATTCTGAATATAAAAGGAAGCATTGGAGGTGCCAAACAGCATAATCTTCCACTGGGATGTTTTGTGGTTCCAAATGAGTTTCAAAGGTTTTTCCTGAGCCGGAATAAATTGAAAAATAAATTGAAAACAATATACCTTTATTACCCATAAAAATATTTTGATAGTAATGAGGGCAGGCCTGAAATGCCTTTCATTTGAAATCATTTAGGATTTTTAAAAGAATTTAGAGCTTTTGCATATAAAATACATGAATCACCCCTCTTGCAAACTGGGAATAGATCATGTCTTCATTGCCTTTTTGTTAAATTCAAGAGTAATTTTTCCTTTTATAAATGCCTTATTTCATTCTTCATTCAGTAGGGAACTACAGCATAAGGAAGTAGTATAAGACCAGAAATGGTCTCTTAAAATTAAAGCAGAATTTTTGGAACAATTTTGAATAATGTTAACCACTTCCTGTCCGAACACGTTTACCTCCTTCCTGTCCAGGGCAATTTTCAACATTCAGCGCTATCACACTTTGAATGACAATTACACGTTCATGCAACACTGTACTCATATGAATTTTTTTGAGACAGATAAAGCTTTATTTTGGTGGTATTTATTCACCGCTGGGATTTTTATTTTTTTTGCTATGTAAATGAAAAAGTCCAAAAATTTTGAAAAAAAGTGTTTTTCTTATAAAATTTTGCAAATAAATAATCTTTCATCATAAATCTTGGCCAAACTGTATTCCGTTATCTTTTTAGTAAAAAAAAAAAATAAGCCAAATTAGTTTATAACTAGAGATGAGCGAATCGAACATGACGAAGTGGAATTCTGTTATGATCCGCCAGGTGGTGCCTCAGGCTGCCAACTGACAGACCTACTCAGAGCGTGGGGTCTAAGCCCGGGCTGTGCTTTCACCAGAGCCCCTGATGGTGGGGATGGACTTGAAACAGTCCCGGGCCAGGTCACGACCTCCGAGCAGGCCCGGCAGTGGCTGAGGAGACCTTTGGGGACAGGTACCGGGAGAGCCAGATATGAAGAGGATGGCGGCCCCAGCAGGGTAGTAACGGATCGTGGGCCCGTGAGGGTAAGCGGGGTACAGAATCGGTAGGCGAGAGTAGTCGGGTCACACGCACGGTCAGCAGGGAAGTCAATCCGTAGAATGGTCAGGGCAATCCAGGTCAAATGCAGGAGCAGGCAGAATAGTCAGGACAATCCGGGTCAAACGCAGGAGCAGGCAGAGTAGTCAGGACAATCCGGGTCAAACGCAGGAGCAGGCAGAATAGTCAGGGTCAATCAGGGTCACAAGATAGGTGCAGGAACTCAGGATCAGAGGAAGACCTTGCGGCAATCTGTGACAGTGCAGGGCATCTTTAAATAGTGTGCCCTGCACTGTCATTGGCCGGCTAGGACGCGCCCCCGGCTGTCATTGGACGCCTGAGGCGCACCCGCGGCTCCTACTGCGCATGCGCGGCGTCCTGTCAGCCGCGGCTCGCCGGGACCTAGTGCCTGTGTCCTGGCGCGATCTGCCGCCAATGCGCATGCGCGAGGGACAGAGCCGCGATCGCGGACCATGGAGCCGCGATCCCTGACATTGCCCCCCCCCAATGGGCACCCTCCGGGAGCCCCACTGATCTCTCCACCGCGGGTGAGCACGAAAAAACTCCCGGATGAGCCTGGGCGCGTGGACGTTCTGGGCAGGTTCCCATGAGTTCTCCTCAGGGCCATATCCCTTCCATTTTATCAGGAACTGTGTCTGGCCCCCCCTCCTTCGGCAACTGAGGATAGTCTCCACTTCATATTCCTCCTGGTCACCTATAGTGACTGCCTCGGGAGGTCTGGATTCACGGTCCGGGAAGGGATCCGGTCTGGATGGCTTCAGGAGAGATACATGGAAGACAGGATGTATCTTGAAGGTCTGCAGAAGCTCGAGTTCGTAGGCCACCTCGTTAACTACTCGCTTTACCGGAAAGGGGCCGATGTACTTGGGTCCCAGCTTCCTTGAAGGACATAGCATCTTCAAGTTGGTTGTTGCTAGCCAAACCTGATCCCCTGGATGAAGCAGTAATTTTCCTCTTCTCTTTCGGTCGAATGCCCTTTTACCGTCCTCTTGGGCTTTAGCGATGGCTTCCTGAATCGTCATGTTATTGACAGAAAAGAAGTTCAAGATGTCTTGAGATGCTGGTACCGGATTCTCAGGCATCAGATCAGGGAGGAATGTGGGATGATACCCATAATTGGAAAAGAACGGGGATTAACCCGTGGCTGAGTGACTCGAGTTGTTGTACGCGAATTCCGCGGAAGGCAGCAACGACAGCCAGTCGTCCTGAAGGTAGGATGTGTAGCACCGTAAGTACTGTTCCAGCGTCTGGTTTGTCCTCTCAGTTTGGCCGTTGGTCTGTGGATGGTAGGCGGATGAAAGCAACAGCTTGATTCCCAGCGATTTACATAAGGCGTTCCAGAACCTGGAGGTGAATTGGACCCCCCGATCTGATACTATATCTTCGGGAACACCATGAAGCCTAACCACTTCCTTGATGAAGATCCGTGCCGTTTCTGGTGCTGATGGGGTCTTCTCCAGGGGCACGAAATGTGCCATCTTTGAGAAGCGGTCGACGATCACCATTATTGCAGTGTAGCCCTGGGATGGTGGAAGTTCGACCACGAAATCCATGGCTATCATTTGCCAGGCCCGCTTGGGTATGGGTAATGGACGTAACAATCCCCATGCCCTGCTCCTGGAGGGCTTGTTCCTTTGACAGGTGGAACACGTTCGGACGTACTGCTCACAATCCTTGATCATGTCTGGCCACCAGAACGAGCGCCGTAGCAGATCCAGAGTCTTCGTTACCCCGAAGTGGCCCGCCATAGGATGGTCGTGGCAGTGCCCTAGGACCAAGGTTCGCACTCCTTCTGGGACCATGATCCGGTCTTCCTTCCAAAATAGCCCACCGTGGCTCTGGAGGGGTGATTCATACGGAACTGGTAGTCCTACAGAAGCATCGAGAAGCCGGGAGCGAAGTTCCGTTTGTAGAGCGAGGAAACTCCCAGAAGGTAAGATGGTGTCAGGTACCACAGCGTCGTCGGGGTCCTCAAACATGCGGGACAGAGCATCTGGTTTAGTGTTCTTAGTACCGGGTCGGTACGTTATATGGAATGAGAATCGAGAGAAGAAAAGCGCCCATCTCGCTTGGCGAGGTCTCAGTCGTTTTGCCGTTCTCAAATATTCAAGGTTTTTGTGATCTGTGAATATTAGGATTGGGTGTGTGGCTCCTTCCAGTAAATACCTCCATTCTTCAAGAGCAGTTTTAATGGCCAGGAGCTCCCGATCTCCAATGTCGTAGTTACGTTCCGCTGGAGTCAACTTCCTGGAGAAGAACGCCACAGGGTGCAGAAGTTCCTTGGTACCATTCCTTTGGGACAAAACCGCCCCTACCGCATTTTCGGAGGCGTCCACTTCCAACACATATGGGAGAGAAGCATCTGGATGGCAGAGAATGGGAGCAGAGTTGAACAATTCTTTGAGCTTTTCGAAGGCTGTCTGCGCTTTGGGAGTCCACTTAAAGCGGACCCCTTGTTTTGTCAGTTGCGTGATCGGGGAGACCAGACCGGAGAAGTTCCTAATAAACTTCCTGTAAAAGTTGGAAAAACCGATGAAACGCTGTACCCCCTTTTTGTCGGTGGGTATTGGCCAATCTAAGATCGCCGTGACTTTCTGGGGATCCATCGCGACCCCCGCGGAAGAGAGAACCAGTCCCAAGAATGTGGTTTGTGCTGTTCGAAACAGCACTTTTCTGCCTTTGCGTATAGCCCGTGTTGACGCAACCGTTCTAATACCCGTATCACGTGACCCCGATGAACCTCCAGTGAGGGGGAAAAAATTAAGATGTCATCCAAATAAACCACCACAAAAATATCAAGAAGGTCACGAAAAACATCGTTGATAAAGTGCTGAAAGGTCGCCGGTGCATTACAGAGCCCGAACGGCATCACCAAGTACTCGTAGTGACCGAATCTCGTACGGAACGCCGTCTTCCACTCATCCCCCTCCCTGATACGGACAAGGTTATAGGCCCCCCCGCAGGTCTAATTTAGTGAATATCGTTGCCGATCTCAATCTCTGGAGGAGCTCGGGGACTAGGGGTAAAGGATAACGATTCTTTACCGTTATTTTGTTCAGGTCACGGTAGTCTATGCAGGGCCGTAACGATTTGTCCTTCTTCTCTACGAAGAATAACCCGGCCCCGGCTGGGGATGTGGAAGGACGAATAAATCCCTTCCGAAGGTTCTCATCAATGTATTCCCTCAGTACTCCTGATTCTGCTTCGGACAAGGGAAAGATACGGCCGAATGAGATTTCAGATCCGGGTAGGAGGTCTATGGGGCAGTCGTAGGAACGGTGCGGAGGGAGAACGTCAGCTCCTCGCTTACTAAAGACGTCCAAGAAGTCATGGTAGGCTGGGGGAATAACCTGGGATAGATCGGTGTCACCATCCAAGCACAGAAGGAACCGGGGAACCACGGATCCTGTGACGTGGCAGTGACTCAAACAATAGGGTGAGCAAAATTGAACTGTTCCCTTTTCCCAGTCAATCTGGGGGTTATGGGCCCTCAGCCAAGGGAGGCCCAGAATGACTGGAAAAAGGGGGGGATGCGATGGCATCCAAACGGAGGAACTCCTGGTGATGGTCTGCCATTGTGGTGAAAATGGGTGGTGTCTCCTGGTCCACCACCCCTGATTTTATACGGGACCCATCTGCCAAGAAGATGTTGAACCCCCTTTCTTTGGTCTGGAGAGGGATTTTTTGCCGGGGGGCAAAAGTCAGATCGATGAAGCAACTACAGGCTCCTGAGTCAACGATTGCGGTCACCGACAATGTTCCTCCGGGGAGCTGTAAAGACACAGGTATGGCCAGGTAACTCGACTGATCATCCCTTCCTGCGGGTAGAGTAAAAGAAACGGGCGTGGACTTACTCATTTTAGCAGGACAGGAGCGCACCTGATGACCAGCTTCCCCGCAGTACAGACATAGGTTCTGTGATAGTCTCCTTTGACGTTCCTCGACCGATAAGTGGGAACGGGCCAATCCCAGCTGCATGGGTTCCGGGTTGTCCCCTGTTTCCGTGCTTCGCGGATGGTTCCCTGGGGTTGGAGCTGTATCTCTGGAAGGAATCCATGCCACCCTTTGACCCTGACTGCTCCTTTCCAGCCGACGTTCCCTTAGTCTACGGTCAATTTGAATGGCCAACTCAATCAGTTTTTCCAGGGAGTCAGGTAGGCCTACTCGCGCTAGTTCGTCCTTGAGAGACTCAGACAGCCCGATGCGGAACTGGTGACATAAGGCCGCATCGTTCCATCTGGTGTCTCCCATGCAACGCCTAAAATCGGACGCGTATTCTTCGGCTGTCTGGCGGCCCTGCCGCAGGGAGTATAGAGTCGCTTCTGCGGAAGCAGCTCGCTGAGGGTCGTCATACAAGACGGCCATGGCCCGAAAGAACTCGGTCACGGAGTCAAGATGGGGGTCGTGCTTCTCCATCAGACGGTGAGCCCAATCCTGGGGCTCATCCTGAAGGAGGGAGACTATAAACCCCACCTTGACGGTCTCAGTGGTGAACGTGCGGGGTTGTAAGTCAAAGTATAGGGTGCAGGCGTTCCGGAAGGCTCGGAAACGGCTCCGGTCACCACTGAATCGTTCCGGCAGAGGAACGCGGGGTTCAGGAGCTAGGGATGTGGCAACCGCTCCGGATACCGGGTTAGCGGGAGGTCCTGCAGGTGGAGGACTCTGAGCAGGGGGAGTCAGGGGGGCTAATGACTCCATGCGGTCCTCCAGTCGGGCGCAGCGACTGTGGAAGTTCTGAAAAGCCTGGGTCAAGGTGGCCAGGTGCTGACAAATATCCTCTAGGGACGCCGGTCCACTTCCTGGCTCTGTCATGGCCGCAGGGTACTGTTATGATCCGCCAGGTGGTGCCTCAGGCTGCCAACTGACAGACCTACTCAGAGCGTGGGGTCTAAGCCCGGGCTGTGCTTTCACCAGAGCCCCTGATGGTGGGGATGGACTTGAAACAGTCCCGGGCCAGGTCACGACCTCCGAGCAGGCCCCGCAGTGGCTGAGGAGACCTTTGGGGACAGGTACCGGGAGAGCCAGATATGAAGAGGATGGCGGCCCCAGCAGGGTAGTAACGGATCGTGGGCCCGTGAGGGTAAGCGGGGTACAGAATCGGTAGGCG
Organism: Staurois parvus; assembly: GCF_062004578.1. NCBI lineage: Eukaryota > Metazoa > Chordata > Amphibia > Anura > Ranidae > Staurois > Staurois parvus. The sequence goes on along the minus strand of NW_028317813.1, from coordinate 20,815,234 downwards.
AGAGTAGTCGGGTCACACGCAGGGTCAGCAGGGAAGTCAATCCGTAGAATGGTCAGGGCAATCCGGGTCAAACGCAGGAGCAGGCAGAATAGTCAGGACAATCCGGGTCAAACGCAGGAGCAGGCAGAGTAGTCAGGACAATCCGGGTCAAACGCAGGAGCAGGCAGAATAGTCAGGGTCAATCAGGGTCACAAGATAGGTGCAGGAACTCAGGATCACAGGAAGACCTTGCGGCAATCTGTGACAGTGCAGGGCATCTTTAAATAGTGCGCCCTGCACTGTCATTGGCTGGCTAGGACACGCCCCCGGCTGTCATTGGACGCCTGAGGCGCGCCCGCGGCTCCTACTGCGCATTCGCGACGTCCTGTCAGCCGCGGCTCGCCGGGACCTAGTGCCTGTGTCCCGGCGCGATCTGCCGCCAATGCGCATGCGCGAGGGACAGAGCCGCGATCGCGGACCATGGAGCCGCGATCCCTGACAAATTCGTTCCGAAGATTTGGAAAAATTCTATTCGCGACGAATCCGAAGATTAGCAAACTTCGGATGCACGAATCGAATTTTCCCAAAAATGGCGGCGACATGTGTGGCGACAGGAGAAAATGGACAGAGAAGATGGGGCGGGGATCTCTGGGAAGGCGCGCAGACAAGGCGCGCTGACCCATAATGCATTCATGAGTCATGAATCATGACATGTGATCGCATTAGCCAATCAGCAGCCAGCCAGCCAGCACTGTGTAATGGTGGAGCTATAAATCGTGGCCATCTTAGAATTCTCCATTAGCCTCCGGTCATTCAAGAGAGACAGACCTCTGTGTATTGAGGGACAGAGTTAGGGCCACAGAGACTTTAGGGCCACAGAATCGTTACTCAGGGACACAGAATTGTTACTCAGGGACACAGAATTGTTACTCAGGGACACAGAATCGTTACTCAGGGACACAGAATCGTTACTCAGGGACACAGGATCGTTACTCAGGGACACAGAATTGTTACTCAGGGACACAGAATCGTTACTCAGGGACACAGAATTGTTACTCAGGGACACAGAATTGTTACTCAGGGACACAGAATCGTTACTCAGGGACACAGAATCGTTACTTAGGGCCACAGCTATCAAAGAATCGAAAATTTAAAGTGACATACACCATTTTTTTTTTTGGTGGCTGTCGTGCACAGTTGGTGCTGCAGTTTGCCGATTGTGTACAATAAACTGACTTTCTGCTTCACAACCACTATTGTACGTTCAAAGAGTTAAATCCATTTACACGCCGGCTGGCGGTAATATTTTTTGGGTGATTAGTGCATTCCAGTAACAGAAACGTACAGTTTCCAGCCAACGGCAAGCTGCAATTGACCGATTGTGTACAATAAACTGACTTTCTGCTTCACAACCACTATTGTACGTTCAAAGAGTTAAATCCATTTACACGCCGGCTGGCGGTAATATTTTTTGGGTGATTAGTGCATTCCAGTGACAGAAACGTACAGTTTCCAGCCAACGTCAAGCTGCAATTGACCGATTGTGTACAATAAACTGACTTTCTGCTTCACAACCACTATTGTACGTTCAAAGAGTTAGATCCATTTACACGCCGGGTGGCGGTAATATTTTTTGGGTGATTAGTGCATTCCAGTGACATAAACGTACAGTTTCCAGCCAACGGCAAGCTGCAATTGACCGATTGTGCTAAATAAACGGACTTTCTGCTTCACAACCACTATTGTACGTTCAAAGAGTTAAATCCATATACACGCCGGGTGGCGGTAATATTTTTTGGGTGATTAGTGCATTCCAGTGACAGAAACGTACAGTTTCCAGCCAACGGCAAGCTGCAATTGACCGATTGTGCTAAATAAACTGACTTTCTGCTTCACAACCACTATTGTACGTTCAAAGAGTTAAATCCATTTACACGCCGGCTGGCGGTAATATTTTTTGGGTGATTAGTGCATTCCAGTGACAGAAACGTACAGTTTCCAGCCAACGGCAAGCTGCAATTGACCGATTGTGCTAAATAAACTGACTTTCTGCTTCACAACCACTATTGTACGTTCAAAGAGTTAGATCCATTTACACGCCGGGTGGCGGTAATATTTTTTGGGTGATTAGTGCATTCCAGTGACATAAACGTACAGTTTCCAGCCAACGGCAAGCTGCAATTGACCGATTGTGCTAAATAAACTGACTTTCTGCTTCACAACCACTATTGTACGTTCAAAGAGTTAGATCCATTTACACGCCGGGTGGCGGTAATATTTTTTGGGTGATTAGTGCATTCCAGTGACATAAACGTACAGTTTCCAGCCAACGGCAAGCTGCAATTGACCGATTGTGCTAAATAAACTGACTTTCTTCTTCACAACCACTATTGTACGTTCAAAGAGTTAGATCCATTTACACGCCGGGTGGCGGTAATATTTTTTGGGTGATTAGTGCATTCCAGTAACAGAAACGTACAGTTTCCAGCCAACGGCAAGCTGCAATTGACCGATTGTGCTAAATAAACTGACTTTCTGCTTCACAACCACTATTGTACGTTCAAAGAGTTAAATCCATATACACGCCGGGTGGCGGTAATATTTTTTGGGTGATTAGTGCATTCCAGTGACATAAATGTACAGTTTCCAGCCAACGGCAAGCTGCAATTGACCGATTGTGCTAAATAAACTGACTTTCTGCTTCACAACCACTATTGTACGTTCAAAGAGTTAAATCCATATACACGCCGGGTGGCGGTAATATTTTTTGGGTGATTAGTGCATTCCAGTGACATAAACGTACAGTTTCCAGGCAACGGCAAGCTGCAATTGACCGATTGTGCTAAATAAACTGACTTTCTGCTTCACAACCACTATTGTACGTTCAAAGAGTTAAATCCATATACACGCCGGGTGGCGGTAATATTTTTTGGGTGATTAGTGCATTCCAGTGACAGAAACGTACAGTTTCCAGCCAACGGCAAGCTGCAATTGACCGATTGTGCTAAATAAACTGACTTTCTGCTTCACAACCACTATTGTACGTTCAAAGAGTTAAATCCATATACACGCCGGGTGGCGGTAATATTTTTTGGGTGATTAGTGCATTCCAGTGACATAAACATACAGTTTCCAGCCAACGGCAAGCTGCAATTGACCGATTGTGCTAAATAAACTGACTTTCTGCTTCACAACCACTATTGTACGTTCAAAGAGTTAGATCCATTTACACGCCGGGTGGCGGTAATATTTTTTGGGTGATTAGTGCATTCCAGTGACATAAACGTACAGTTTCCAGCCAACGGCAAGCTGCAATTGACCGATTGTGCTAAATAAACTGACTTTCTGCTTCACAACCACTATTGTACGTTCAAAGAGTTAGATCCATTTACACGCCGGGTGGCGGTAATATTTTTTGGGTGATTAGTGCATTCCAGTGACATAAACGTACAGTTTCCAGCCAACGGCAAGCTGCAATTGACCGATTGTGCTAAATAAACTGACTTTCTTCTTCACAACCACTATTGTACGTTCAAAGAGTTAAATCCATATACACGCCGGGTGGCGGTAATATTTTTTGGGTGATTAGTGCATTCCAGTGACATAAACGTACAGTTTCCAGCCAACGGCAAGCTGCAATTGACCGATTGTGCTAAATAAACTGACTTTCTGCTTCACAACCACTATTGTACGTTCAAAGAGTTAGATCCATTTACACGCCGGCTGGCGGTAGTATTTTTTGGGTGATTAGTGCATTCCAGTGACAGAAACGTACAGTTTCCAGCCAACGGCAAGCTGCAATTGACCGATTGTGTACAATAAACTGACTTTCTGCTTCACAACCACTATTGTACGTTCAAAGAGTTAGATCCATTTACACGCCGGGTGGCGGTAATATTTTTTGGGTGATTAGTGCATTCCAGTGACATAAACGTACAGTTTCCAGTCAACGGCAAGCTGCAATTGACCGATTGTGCTAAATAAACTGACTTTCTGCTTCAAAACCACTATTGTACGTTCAAAGAGTTAAATCCGGTTTTATTTTTGGGGTGCTTATTGAATTAAAGAGTATGTCAGACAACACGCAGAGGAGTGGCAGAGGAGGCAATGTTTCAGGAGCAAGCAGACGTGGCAGTAGAGGAAGGGGTCGAGGCAGCACTAGTCGCAGCCAGAGGCCAGTGCTCCCGGTGTCATCCAGCGGTCGTGTCTCCACCGACAACCCTGCCGTCATCGATTGGTTGACTCGGTCGTCTTCCTCTTCCCAGGTCACCTCTGACACCTACAGCCAACGGTCGGTGGGTACGTCAGACACAACCGTTAGTTGGCATGGCCCGGGAGCAAGCCCACTGAAATCACGTGTCCTCGACCTGCCCCTGTCCTTTGGTGTTCCCTCACCAAGCGAAGTATCGCATGTTGTGGGCTCAGCCCCACTGTACAGTGAGGAAGAGCTAACAGAGGGCGGTCAGGAACGGGGGGAGACATCCGCCTCTTCAGCAGCCAGGCGAAGAAGTACTGGCGAGGAGAGTGGCTCGGTAGCCGGTCTAGAGACAGGTCTGTCTCCTGACCCACACGCAGCCGAGGGGGCTAGTAGTGACGCGGAGACCCTAATTGATGATGATGAGGCTGATCGCACTTGGCAGCCTCGTCGTCATCAGGCTATTGCTTCCGCATCATCAGGAGAAGAGGGTGCCAGCTTGCCAGCGAGCAAAACAGTCGGTGGGTTGCCCAGGAGGCAGCAGGGTCGCAGCAGTGTCAGTGGAGCCAAACGGCCACGGAGTAGAGCACCAGCTCCACTGCAGCCTACCACCACGGCCAGTAGTGGTGCCGGTGTGTACGGAGGAAGTAGCATTCAGCCAGTGAGGAGTAGCGGGGGCAAAGTTTCCTACTCGGCGGTGTGGCAATTTTTCGTCAAGCCGCCCGAGGAAGTAAACGTAGCCGTATGTCGACTATGTGGCCAGAAAGTCAAGCGTGGCCAGGGGGCCCATGTTGGGACTACAGCGTTGCGTCAGCATATGCAGCGTCGCCATTCAGTGGCCTGGGAAAACCGTGATAAAGATACGGCGGTTCTGCCTGCCCCAGCCCCCGCTCCATCACCCGCTCCGTTACTTGCTCCGTCACCCGACGTCAATCGCCCTCTATCAGCCAGTCAAGGCTCCAACACCTCTGCTGAGGGGAGTTGTCGCTCGTTGGAATCTTCCGCTCGTTCAGATGCTCCTTCTCCTGCTACTCCTCTTCACGGATTCCGTCAGCAGTCTTTCTTGGAATCCGTTTCCAAGAGACAACAGTTTGCGAGCACGCACCCGACGGTGCAGAAGCTGAACGTCCTCCTGTCCAAGTTGCTGGTGCTGCAGTCCCTCCCTTTCCAACTGGTGGACTCAGCACCTTTCCGAGAAATGATGGCTTGTGCCGCGCCGCGGTGGAGAGTGCCAAGCCGTCATTTCTTCGCCAAAAAGGCAGTGCCAGCCCTGCATTCACATGTAGAAGACATGGTGGGCCAGTCTTTGAGCATGTCGGTCTCTGCCAAAGTGCACGGCAGCGCCGACGTGTGGAGCTGTAACTACGGTCAGGGACAGTACATGTCATTTACGGCCCACTGGGTGAACGTGGTGCCGGCACAGCCGCACCAGCAACTTGGACAGGTCACGCCGCTTTTGCCTTCACGTTTGCACGTCCTTGGTCCAGCAAAGATGTCCGCCTCTACCACCTCTTCTTCCGCCGTGTCCTCAGCCGCCACCCCCGTGCCAAGTCCCATTACCCAACCGGCATATCACATGTGCAGGGCGCAACGGTGTCACGCTGTGCTGCACCTGGTATGCCTTGGCGAACGTAGTCACACAGGGGAGGAACTTCTGAGTGTAATGAACAGAGAAATCGACAGATGGCTGTCTCCGCGCAAACTGAAAATCGGAACCATGTTGACCGACAACGGAAAGAACATGGTGTCTGCTCTGCGTCAAGGAAGGTTGTGCCATGCGCCATGCATGGCTCACGTGTTCAATCTGGTTGTCAAGCGGTTCCTAAAATCCACCATCCCACTGCAAGACATCCTTAAAATGTCACGTAAACTTTGCATGCATTTCAGCCATTCCTACACCGCAAAGCACACCCTCCTTGAGCTGCAGCGGCAGAACGGAATTCCACAGCATCGCCTGATCTGCGACGTTGCAACAAGGTGGAATTCAACCCTACATATGTTAGACCGCCTTTACGAACAGCGAAAGGCCATCACCGATTTCCTGATGTTACAAGCGGATAAAGGTACTCCCCTGTGTAACTTAGATGTCAGCCATTGGCAGCTCATGCGTGACACCTGCCGCTTGCTCAGGCCCTTTGAGGAGGCCACGCTATTCGTTAGTCGGCAGGACTATGGGATGAACGACGTCATTCCTCTGTTGCACGTCCTGGAACAAATGCTGTTAACAATGGCTGGTCAGGGTGCGGTAGACGTGGCGCACAGATCTCAACGCCACATGACCCCTGTGGGGGCAGGACAGGAAGAAGAGGAGGAGGTAGAGGAGGACATTGGTGCTCAGGAATTATTGAGTGAAATGGGTGGTTTTTCCACTCAGCGGACAGGAGTGGAGGAGCAGGAGCATGTGGTAGAGGAGGAGGAGGAGACAGAGGACCCAGACGCACCGTGGCAGTATGCTGTGGAGATGGAGGCAGGGAGTCCCTCGCATTCCTTGGCACAAATGGCCCATAGCATGCTCGGTTGCTTGCGTAGCGACAGCCGAATAATAACCATCAGACAGAGGGATGACTTTTGGCTGTCCACCTTGTTGGACCCTCGCTACCGTTCAAAAATGGTGGCCTTTTTCACACCTGCTGAGAGGGAGGCCAAAATAAAGTACTATAAAAACCACCAATGTAGTCATGCAGTATATAGCCCTATCGGCCACTTTCTGGCATCCAGTTGCTGTAGCCCCCATCACCACACTGTGCCACGGGCCCCTGTACCGCCTTCTCATACTGCTGCCAGATCCATCCTCTGCCATGTGCGTCTTTGTCGTCTGCTCACGCTGCTGGGTTCCAGTTTTAAACCTAGGCCTGTGTACGGCTTCCGAATACTGCTGCCTCCACCGCCACCCTGCGCCATGTGCCTCTGTCGTCTGCTCACGCTGCTGACGGCTTCCGCTTTTTAACCTAGGCCTGTGTATGGCTTCCGAATACTGCTGCCTCCACCGCCACCCTGCGCCATGTGCCTCTGTCGTCTGCTCATGCTGCTGACGGCTTCCGCTTTTTAAACTAGTCCTGTGTATGTCTTCCGAATACTGCTGCCTCCACCGCCACCCTGCGCCATGTGCCACTTTCAGGTCTCCTTACACTGTTGGTGGGTTCCATTTTGTGATAGGGTGCTGTATGGCCTTCCATTGCTGCTGCCTCCACCGCCACCCTGCGCCATGTGCCTCTGTCGTCTGCTCACGCTGCTGACGGCTTCCGCTTTTTAACCGAGGCCTGTGCTTGGCTTCCGAATACTGCTGCATCCACCGCCACCCTGCGCCATGTGTCTCTGTCGTCTGCTCACGCTGCTGACGGCTTCCGCTTTTTAACCTAGGCCTGTGTATGTCTTCCGAATACTGCTGCCTCCATCGCCACCCTGCGCCATGTGCCACTTTCAGGTCTCCTTACACTGTTGGTGGGTTCCATTTTGTGATAGGGTGCTGTATGGCCTTCCATTGCTGCTGCCTCCACCGCCACCCTGCGCCATGTGCCTCTGTCGTCTGCTCACGCTGCTGACGGCTTCCGCTTTTTAACCGAGGCCTGTGTTTGGCTTCCGAATACTGCTGCATCCACCGCCACCCTGCGCCATGTGTCTCTGTCATCTGCTCACGCTGCTGATGGCTTCCGCTTTTTAACCTAGGCCTGTGTATGGCTTCCGAATACTGCTGCCTCCACCGCCACCCTGCGCCATGTGCCACTTTCAGGTCTCCTTACACTGTTGGTGGGTTCCATTTTGTGATAGGGTGCTGTATGGCCTTCCATTGCTGCTGCCTCCACCTCCACCCTGCGCCATGTGCCTCTGTCGTCTGCTCACGCTGCTGACGGCTTCCGCTTTTTAACCGAGGCCTGTGTTTGGCTTCCGAATACTGCTGCATCCACCGCCACCCTGCGCCATGTGTCTCTATCATCTGCTCACGCTGCTGATGGCTTCCGCTTTTTAACCTAGGCCTGTGTATGTCTTCCGAATACTGCTGCCTCCCCCGCCACCCTGCGCCATGTGACACTTTCAGGTCTCCTTACACTGTTGGTGGGTTCCATTTTGTGATAGGGTGCTGTATGGCCTTCCATTGCTGCTGCCTCCACCGCCACCCTGCGCCATGTGCCTCTGTCGTCTGCTCACGCTGCTGACGGCTTCCGCTTTTTAACCGAGGCCTGTGTTTGGCTTCCGAATACTGCTGCATCCACCGCCACCCTGCGCCATGTGTCTCTGTCGTCTGCTCACGCTGCTGACTGCTTCCGCTTTTTAACCTAGGCCTGTGTATGGCTTCCGAATACTGCTGCCTCCACCGCCACTCTGCGCCATGTGCCTCTGTCGTCTGCTCACGCTGCTGACGGCTTCCGCTTTTTAAACTAGTCCTGTGTATGTCTTCCGAATACTGCTGCCTCCACCGCCACCCTGCGCCATGTGCCACTTTCAGGTCTCCTTACACTGTTGGTGGCTTCCATTTTGTGATAGGGTGCTGTATGGCCTTCCATTGCTGCTGCCTCCACCGCCACCCTGCGCCATGTGCCTCTGTCGTCTGCTCACGCTGCTGACGGCTTCCGCTTTTTAACCTAGGCCTGTGTATGGCTTCCGAATACTGCTGCCTCCACCGCCACCCTGCGCCATGTGCCTCTGTCGTCTGCTCACGCTGCTGACGGCTTCCGCTTTTTAAACTAGTCCTGTGTATGGCTTCCGAATACTGCTGCCTCCACCGCCACCCTGCGCCATGTGCCACTTTCAGGTCTCCTTACACTGTTGGTGGGTTCCATTTTGTGATAGGGTGCTGTATGGCCTTCCATTGCTGCTGCCTCCACCGCCACCCTGCGCCATGTGCCTCTGTCGTCTGCTCACGCTGCTGACGGATTCCGCTTTTTAACCGAGGCCTGTGTTTGGCTTCCGAATACTGCTGCATCCACCGCCACCCTGCGCCATGTGTCTCTGTCGTCTGCTCACGCTGCTGACGGCTTCCGCTTTTTAACCTAGGCCTGTGTATGGCTTCCGAATACTGCTGCCTCTATCGCCACCCTGCGCCATGTGCCACTTTCGGGTCTCCTTACACTGTTGGTGGGTTCCATTTTGTGATAGGGTGCTGTATGGCCTTCCATTGCTGCTGCCTCCACCTCCACCCTGCGCCATGTGCCTCTGTCGTCTGCTCACGCTGCTGACGGCTTCCGCTTTTTAACCGAGGCCTGTGTTTGGCTTCCGAATATTGCTGCATCCACCGCCACCCTGCGCCAAGTGTGTCTCTGTCGTCTGCTCACGCTGCTGACGGCTTCCGCTTTTTAACCTAGGCCTGTGTATGTCTTCCGAATACTGCTGCCTCCCCCGCCACCCTGCGCCATGTGACACTTTCGGGTCTCCTTACACTGTTGGTGGGTTCCATTTTGTGATAGGGTGCTGTATGGCCTTCCATTGCTGCTGCCTCCACCGCCACCCTGCGCCATGTGCCTCTGTCGTCTGCTCACGCTGCTGACGGCTTCCGCTTTTTAACCAAGGCCTGTGTTTGGCTTCCGAATACTGTTGCATCCACCGCCACCCTGCGCCATGTGTCTCTGTCGTCTGCTCACGCTGCTGACGGCTTCCGCTTTTTATCCTAGGCCTGTGTATGGCTTCCGAATACTGCTGCCTCCACCGCCACCCTGCGCCATGTGCCTCTGTCGTCTGCTCACGCTGCTGACGGCTTCCGCTTTTTAAACTAGTCCTGTGTATGTCTTCCGAATACTGCTGCCTCCACCGCCACCCTGCGCCATGTGCCACTTTCAGGTCTCCTTACACTGTTGGTGGCTTCCATTTTGTGATAGGGTGCTGTATGGCCTTCCATTGCTGCTGCCTCCACCGCCACCCTGCGCCATGTGCCTCTGTCGTCTGCTCACGCTGCTGACGGCTTCCGCTTTTTAACCGAGGCCTGTGTTTGGCTTCCGAATACTGCTGCATCCACCGCCACCCTGCGCCATGTGTCTCTGTCGTCTGCTCACGCTGCTGACGGCTTCCGCTTTTTAACCTAGGCCTGTGTATGGCTTCCGAATACTGCTGCCTCCACCGCCACCCTGCGCCATGTGCCTCTGTCGTCTGCTCACGCTGCTGACGGCTTCCGCTTTTTAAACTAGTCCTGTGTATGGCTTCCGAATACTGCTGCCTCCACCGCCACCCTGTGCCATGTGCCTCTGTCGTCTGCTCACGCTGCTGACGGCTTCCGCTTTTTAAACTAGTCCTGTGTATGTCTTCCGAATACTGCTGCCTCCACCGCCACCCTGCGCCATGTGCCACTTTCAGGTCTCCTTACACTGTTGGTGGGTTCCATTTTGCCATAGGGTGCTGTATGGCCTTCCATTGCTGCAGCCTCCACCGCCACCCTGCGCCATGTGCCTCTGTCGTCTGCTCACGCTGCTGACAGCTTCCGCTTTTTAACCGAGGCCTGTGTTTGGCTTCCGAATACTGCTGCATCCACCGCCACCCTGCGCCATGTGTCTCTGTCGTCTGCTCACGCTGCTGACGGCTTCCGCTTTTTAACCTAGGCCTGTGTATGGCTTCCGAATACTGCTGCCTCTATCGCCACCCTGCGCCATGTGCCACTTTCAGGTCTCCTTACACTGTTGGTGGGTTCCATTTTGTGATAGGGTGCTGTATGGCCTTCCATTGCTGCTGCCTCCACCGCCACCCTGCGCCATGTGCCTCTGTCATCTGCTCACGCTGCTGACGGCTTCCGCTTTTTAACCGAGGCCTGTGTTTGGCTTCCGAATACTGCTGCCTCCACCGCCACCCTGCGCCATGTGTCTCTGTCGTCTGCTCACGCTGCTGACGGCTTCCGCTTTTTAACCTAGGCCTGTGTATGGCTTCCGAATAATGCTGCCTCCACCGCCACCCTGCGCCATGTGCCTCTGTCGTCTGCTCACGCTGCTGACGGCTTCCGCTTTTTAAACTAGTCCTGTGTATGTCTTCCGAATACTGCTGCCTCCACCGCCACCCTGCGCCATGTGCCACTTTCAGGTCTCCTTACACTGTTGGTGGGTTCCATTTTGTGATAGGGTGCTATATGGCCTTCCATTGCTGCTGCCTCCACCGCCACCCTGCGCCATGTGCCTCTGTCGTCTGCTCACGCTGCTGACGGCTTCCGCTTTTTAACCGAGGCCTGTGTTTGGCTTCCGAATACTGCTGCATCCACCGCCACACTGCACCATGTGTCTCTGTCGTCTGCTCACGCTGCTGACGGCTTCCGCTTTTTAACCTAGGCCTGTGTATGTCTTCCGAATACTGCTGCCTCCACCGCCACCCTGCGCCATGTGCCACTTTCAGGTCTCCTTACACTGCTGGTGGGTTCCATTTTGTGATAGGGTGCTGTATGGCCTTCCATTGCTGCTGCCTCCACCGCCACCCTGCGCCATGTGCCTCTGTCGTCTGCTCACGCTGCTGACGGATTCCGCTTTTTAACCGAGGCCTGTGTTTGGCTTCCGAATACTGCTGCATCCACCGCCACCCTGCGCCATGTGTCTCTGTCGTCTGCTCACGCTGCTGACGGCTTCCGCTTTTTAACCTAGGCCTGTGTATGGCTTCCGAATACTGCTGCCTCTATCGCCACCCTGCGCCATGTGCCACTTTCGGGTCTCCTTACACTGTTGGTGGGTTCCATTTTGTGATAGGGTGCTGTATGGCCTTCCATTGCTGCTGCCTCCACCTCCACCCTGCGCCATGTGCCTCTGTCGTCTGCTCACGCTGCTGACGGCTTCCGCTTTTTAACCGAGGCCTGTGTTTGGCTTCCGAATATTGCTGCATCCACCGCCACCCTGCGCCAAGTGTGTCTCTGTCGTCTGCTCACGCTGCTGACGGCTTCCGCTTTTTAACCTAGGCCTGTGTATGTCTTCCGAATACTGCTGCCTCCCCCGCCACCCTGCGCCATGTGACACTTTCGGGTCTCCTTACACTGTTGGTGGGTTCCATTTTGTGATAGGGTGCTGTATGGCCTTCCATTGCTGCTGCCTCCACCGCCACCCTGCGCCATGTGCCTCTGTCGTCTGCTCACGCTGCTGACGGCTTCCGCTTTTTAACCAAGGCCTGTGTTTGGCTTCCGAATACTGTTGCATCCACCGCCACCCTGCGCCATGTGTCTCTGTCGTCTGCTCACGCTGCTGACGGCTTCCGCTTTTTATCCTAGGCCTGTGTATGGCTTCCGAATACTGCTGCCTCCACCGCCACCCTGCGCCATGTGCCTCTGTCGTCTGCTCACGCTGCTGACGGCTTCCGCTTTTTAAACTAGTCCTGTGTATGTCTTCCGAATACTGCTGCCTCCACCGCCACCCTGCGCCATGTGCCACTTTCAGGTCTCCTTACACTGTTGGTGGCTTCCATTTTGTGATAGGGTGCTGTATGGCCTTCCATTGCTGCTGCCTCCACCGCCACCCTGCGCCATGTGCCTCTGTCGTCTGCTCACGCTGCTGACGGCTTCCGCTTTTTAACCGAGGCCTGTGTTTGGCTTCCGAATACTGCTGCATCCACCGCCACCCTGCGCCATGTGTCTCTGTCGTCTGCTCACGCTGCTGACGGCTTCCGCTTTTTAACCTAGGCCTGTGTATGGCTTCCGAATACTGCTGCCTCCACCGCCACCCTGCGCCATGTGCCTCTGTCGTCTGCTCACGCTGCTGACGGCTTCCGCTTTTTAAACTAGTCCTGTGTATGGCTTCCGAATACTGCTGCCTCCACCGCCACCCTGTGCCATGTGCCTCTGTCGTCTGCTCACGCTGCTGACGGCTTCCGCTTTTTAAACTAGTCCTGTGTATGTCTTCCGAATACTGCTGCCTCCACCGCCACCCTGCGCCATGTGCCACTTTCAGGTCTCCTTACACTGTTGGTGGGTTCCATTTTGCCATAGGGTGCTGTATGGCCTTCCATTGCTGCAGCCTCCACCGCCACCCTGCGCCATGTGCCTCTGTCGTCTGCTCACGCTGCTGACGGCTTCCGCTTTTTAACCGAGGCCTGTGTTTGGCTTCCGAATACTGCTGCATCCACCGCCACCCTGCGCCATGTGTCTCTGTCGTCTGCTCATGCTGCTGACGGCTTCCGCTTTTTAACCTAGGCCTGTGTATGGCTTCCGAATACTGCTGCCTCCACCGCCACCCTGCGCCATGTGCCACTTTCAGGTCTCCTTATACTGTTGGTGGGTTCCATTTTGTGATAGGGTGCTGTATGGCCTTCCATTGCTGCTGCCTCCACCGCCACCCTGCGCCATGTGCCTCTGTCGTCTGCTCACGCTGCTGACGGCTTCCGCTTTTTAACCGAGGCCTGTGTTTGGCTTCCGAATACTGCTGCATCCACCGCCACCCTGCGCCATGTGTCTCTGTCGTCTGCTCACGCTGCTGACGGCTTCCGCTTTTTAACCTAGGCCTGTGTATGTCTTCCGAATACTGCTGCCTCCACCGCCACCCTGCGCCATGTGCCACTTTCAGGTCTCCTTACACTGTTGGTGGGTTCCATTTTGTGATAGGGTGCTGTATGGCCTTCCATTGCTGCTGCCTCCACCGCCACCCTGCGCCATGTGCCTCTGTCGTCTGCTCACGCTGCTGACGGCTTCCGCTTTTTAACCGAGGCCTGTGTTTGGCTTCCGAATACTGCTGCATCCACCGCCACCCTGCGCCATGTGTCTCTGTCATCTGCTCACGCTGCTGACGGCTTCCGCTTTTTAACCTAGGCCTGTGTATGGCTTCCGAATACTGCTGCCTCCACCGCCACCCTGCGCCATGTGCCTCTGTCGTCTGCTCACACTGCTGACGGCTTCCGCTTTTTAAACTAGTCCTGTGTATGTCTTCCGAATACTGCTGCCTCCACCGCCACCCTGCGCCATGTGCCACTTTCAGGTCTCCTTACACTGTTGGTGGCTTCCATTTTGTGATAGGGTGCTGTATGGCCTTCCATTGCTGCTGCCTCCACCGCCACTCTGCGCCATGTGCCTCTGTCGTCTGCTCACGCTGCTGACGGCTTCCGCTTTTTAACCGAGGCCTGTGTTTGGCTTCCGAATACTGCTGCATCCACCGCCACCCTGCGCCATGTGTCTCTGTCGTCTGCTCACGCTGCTGACGGCTTCCGCTTTTTAACCTAGGCCTGTGTATGGCTTCCGAATACTGCTGCCTCTATCGCCACCCTGCGCCATGTGCCACTTTCAGGTCTCCTTACACTGTTGGTGGCTTCCATTTTGTGATAGGGTGCTGTATGGCCTTCCATTGCTGCTGCCTCCACCTCCACCCTGCGCCATGTGCCTCTGTCGTCTGCTCACGCTGCTGACGGCTTCCGCTTTTTAACCGAGGCCTGTGTTTGGCTTCCGAATACTGCTGCATCCACCGCCACCCTGCGCCATGTGTCTCTGTCGTCTGCTCACGCTGCTGACGGCTTCCGCTTTTTAACCTAGGCCTGTGTATGTCTTCCGAATACTGCTGCCTCCCCCGCCACCCTGCGCCATGTGACACTTTCAGGTCTCCTTACACTGTTGGTGGGTTCCATTTTGTGATAGGGTGCTGTATGGCCTTCCATTGCTGCTGCCTCCACCGCCACCCTGCGCCATGTGCCTCTGTCGTCTGCTCACGCTGCTGACGGCTTCCGCTTTTTAACCGAGGCCTGTGTTTGGCTTCCGAATACTGCTGCCTCCACCGCCACCCTGCGCCATGTGCCTCTGTCGTCTGCTCACGCTGCTGACGGCTTCCGCTTTTTAAACTAGGCCTGTGTATGGCCTTCAATTGAAGCTGCTTCTGCTCCGCCACTCTGCCATTGGACTCTTGATAGTCGTCTCCCCACGCTGCTGCTGGGGGGACTTTTTAACATAGGCCTCTGTATGGCCTTCAATTTTAGCTGCTTACGCTCCGCCACTCTGCCATGGGCCCCTGTACCGCCTCCTCATGCTGCTGCCAGGCCCGTAATCTGCCATGGGCCCCCGTACCGACTCCTCATGCTGCTGCCAGGCCCGTAATCTGTCATGGGCCCCTGTACCGCCTCCTCATGCTGCTGCCAGGTCCAGAGTGTGTCATGGGTCCCTGTACGGCCTCCCATTGCTGCTGTCTCCATCGCCACACTCTGCCATGTGCCACTTTCAGGTCTCCTCACACTGCTGGTGGGTTCCATTTTGTCATAGGGTGCTGTATGGCCTCCCATTGCTGCTGCCTCCACCGCCACACTGTGGCTCCACACTCTGGTTTTGGCCCCGTGACTGCCCAAATGAGTGAAGTGTGCGGTGATTCTAAGATCGACGGCACTCATCTGCATGTCATACTGACTGACAGTATTATTTCTCTTCCCCAGCAGACTCCAAGGGCATTTAAATTAAAGGTACAGTGTTCTGCACTAATATAAAGGCTCTCTGAAGCCTAGAAACACCCTTTTTATAAGTTAAATTCGCAACGAATATATTCGGCTCGAAGCAAATTTTTTCCGCGAATTCGGCGAATCAGCCGAACCGAATTTTTGAATAATTCGCTCATCTCTATTTATAACCAAAAATTATAATTTTTAAACATTTTTTTTACATTTTTATTTTTTTTTTTTATATTATTTCTTTTTTCTTTTTTTTTTTTTACATACTGTCACCCTAGCAGTACAGTGTCACCATGGTGACACTGTACTACTTGTGGGGGGTGATGAAGATTTTTTTTTTATTACAGTGATTGCTTTAACACCCATATAGGATGTAAAAGCAATCATTTCTCTTTCTCTCTGTCTGCATTCTTGCAGCCATTGAGAAATACTGAGTGAGCCTTGTACCATGTGACCTCTGTGATCATTCACAGATTTCACACGTAGTAAGCAATGATGTCACAAGTGACATCTTGCTTACTACTTTGCATGATTGGCCTATCAGTGATCACATGATAGGGACCTCGTACAAAGGTCCCGTCCGACGATCGGTGTTTCACTGTGTCCGGAGGACACAGCGGGCACCAGATCGCGGTGCTGCGCGCTCCCAGGGAGCGCGCACAGCTAGAAATGGCAGGTGCCGTTTATGAACGGCAACCCGCCCCTAGTGTGCCACCGTCCTGCCGTTTATAAACAGCAGGCGGATGGCAAGTGGTTAAGAGGACTAGAAATACTGTGAGGCTGTTATTACTGTCATGTGACGGGATCATTCACAAAGTGCAGTGCTACTCGCGCATGTGCAGTGAGCTCCCAGCTGTGAAGCCGTCACAGCCGGGTGCCTACATTGAAGATGCTGGCCCTGGGAACACAGGACGGCTGGTGAAACTGGCTGCATGGGGGACACTGTGGGATTGACGGACAGGTAAATGTCTGTTTTTTTTATGTCAGCAGCTACAGTTTATGTAGCTGCTGACTTTTATTTATTTTTTTCTTCACTGGAACTCCGCTTTAAGAATGAAATGACTTTAGCTTTCTCCGGAGGGTTAGAGAAGCTTCTTTCAACTATCTATTCTTCTCCAAAAACACAATCTTATTACCTGGGAACCTGACACTTTATACATAGAAACAGAGGAACCTTAATGCAGACTCTAACTCTAATTCTAAGAAAGAAATGTGATCATAGTAACAACAATGACATGGTGATTACAAGGCTTTAGCCATAAAAGAGAATAAAAGCAGTACATTTTAAAAGGAAGAAAAATAAAGTGGAAACTCAAAAACATAAGTGGAAAAAGCAATGCATCTGCAAGCCAATGAAACAGCGGAATCCCACATGCAATGGCCACTGACCAGTGGTGGGGCTTTAGTATAGTTTTTCAGGTTTTTCTGGTTTTCAGAGTTCTTCCTTAGAAAGGACCTGCTTTGTGATGGTGAGTAGGCACCAAGCACAATTTCCTGAGCGCAACAAATGCAAAGTTATTGCAACAAGTAAATTATTTCAGGTAAATGACCCCTTTCTAAAGTCTTACACTTATGGCGGTATATAACTGATGTTGCGGTATATGCAAATTAAGTTGGAGGGAGCAAAACAAATATGCTAAGCTAAGAAAATGCATATTATATTTAACAAAGAATCTTGCACAGAATCTTAGTAAAAGTAAATACAAAACGCAGTTCATTCATTAACTACTAACAAGGTAATATACCATGTTTAGCCAGTAGGTAGGGACATATGAAATGAATGTATAACAATAGAAGTTGAGAGCAGGGGTGGACTGACCATTTGGAAACTCGGGCACTGCCCGAGGGCCCAGGGTCAGTAGGGGGCCCCATGAGATGCCCCTGGTACCTTTTTCATAGGCTTTTTTGAGTTTGGGCAAGGACACAGGGGCCCCATGATCCCCTATTGCCCGGGGGCCCCATGAGTTGTCAGTCCGCCCCTGGTTGAGAGGCATGAGAAAGAAAACGTATCTATAGGAATGCAATTTCTCTTTGCTGTTAAGGATAATGTCAAAGTGTTTATTATATTAAAACTTACCCCATTCTACTAGAAAATATGTATATAGTTTTTTTCTGCGTTTCCTTTGGAAATATTTCTCCTCACTTTTTGTTCGGGCTGAAAACTGTCAAATAGATAGGAAGAGAGGAGAAATCTTTCAAAAAGGAACACAGAGGGCAATAAAAAAAAGTTCTAAACTTTCTCTATTTTATCTAAATTAAAAAAAGTTTTGGCTGGAGTGAAACAGATCTACAGCTCTTTTATCTGATACAATAGAGAAGAGAAACAATATCAAGGTGACCTTACAAAATATCTTAATATAAGCTAAAATCTGTTTAACTTTGTCTCACTTTCGACTACAAAAACCATAGCGCTTTGCTGTATACCTTATTTGTATATGCCACATTGGATCACCTAGACTTGTCCTCCTTGCAACCACCAGATCTGTAAAATATTAAAGAAAGTATAAACAGAATATGTGATAAAAGATGTCAAATGCATAACAATAAAAAATGCTCCCCCACTTAAAAAAAATAATGACAGCATCAGAAGATGGGCAAATTGGTATTAAATTCTGTGATCCTGAAGCTTTTGAAATTCATGGAAAAACAACGTGGTGCTTCTATTGTGGTGCAAAGTGTAAATGTATTAAAGGATGGAAAACAGTGAGGATTTTAGCACAACGCCTTTGAGATTGTATTTTGATCTATATTTTCTTCCTTGTTTGCAAAGACGAACATTTAATACTGATTAATGCAAACAATATTCACCATTCCCCAAGCGGTCTATAGATTTGCATACTTTAGGTCCCCTTGTTCCAATGATAACCATATTATGCTAATGACAGAAGTACAACAACTCCCCCTCCTCTTCACATCGTCCTCGCAACAGCCCACAATATTTCCATCTTTTCAATTCTGCTGATATCGATCATTCGGGTCACAATCTTCCACATACTCTTTTATAATAAACAGAACCATTTTTTTTCTACTTGCCAATTTTAATAAAGGTGTCTTAACCAAACAGCATTGCATATTGTCTTCTGATTAGATAAGGAATAAAGAGACAGGCAGTGTGGTTCTTTGTATAATCAGCGCTAAGAGAAAAAAAAAACAATCTAATGTGAATACATCAAAAAGCTGGAAGAAATGTTTGCATATAAGCAGTTTTTTTAATATATACTGAGGAAATCTAAAACTTTAATTTACTTGAAAGACAAGAGCAGACCAGGTCAATCCAGAGGTGACCCTGTCAGTCCATAGGTTTTAGAGCTATGGCCAGGATGACAAGTTCAGCTCAAATAATTAAAAATGAAAGAATATGCAATATTGGTTGAAACCTCCAATAGCCTTGCACCATGGCCATAACTAGAAATCATGGGGTCCCATAGTAAAAGTTTAACTGGGCCCCCCGGTTAACTCTTTCTGTAGCGGTTTGCAGTATCAACTGTGACAATACATGTCATTGATCTCAATATAATATATGCGTAAACCAAGGACAGGCAATGGAGAGCTGTCGGCATAGTCATTACACTACAGGGGACCAGTGCTGTGGATAAAAGTTATAGTTGACGTAGCAATAATATTAATAACCATATTGATATTAGCTTTCCTATAATGTTTAAGCTGAAGAAAAACTCTAGCATTTCACTGCTTTAGACATACAGGATTAATTTCAGTCTGTAGCAAAGATTTAGAGCAATACAGAGCTATGATAACTGAAAAAATGCTTCTCAGTGCAAAGAAGCATCTGTGACTAGCATAGGTCTGACTTCAGACATTCTATAGTGGAATTTTCATAGTTTAGTTTTCCTCAAAAGCCTCTCTAATGGGAGCTCTCTCTTACCCCTGACCCCAGAGCAACCACATGGGCTCAAACATTTTGCAAGTAACAGACTTTAAACAAGCAAGTAGCAAGTGAAGTCAGAACTCCTTACTTGCCTATATATCTATTCTGAGACTGCTCTGCAAATACTAATACCATTAGAAATTACATGTAAAGGTAGTCAACTAGCATTTTTATCAGGTATCAGGAAAGGAGCCTATATGTTTCTCCAAGTGTAGGTTTCTTCACCAGTGGCTCTTTTACAGTGGGATACTTTATAGGCTAGGCCAGTGTTTCTCAACCTTTTTTCAGTCAAGGCGCCCTTTAAAATGACGGACAATTTCAAGGCACCCTCTGAAATGATGGACAGATCCCAAGGCACCCTTTAAAATTTTGGACAGTTTTGAGGCACCCCATTCTAAAATGTAAAGAACTATTCTAATAGTTTTATATAACACAGCAGCATCCACACATGTAGGACACCCAACATTATAGGTGATTTATTCTTCCAAATCAAATACACTTTTGCACACTGGAACTGACAAATATTACAGTGTTTCTCTCAGTTTTTCACCATCACTGAGCTAATGTGACCCCAGCACTGACGGAGAGGGGCAGGGGAGGGTCAAACAGGGATGCTGTGCAGGCAACTGACATCCTCCTTATCAACTGATGAG
Organism: Staurois parvus; assembly: GCF_062004578.1. Classification (NCBI taxonomy): domain Eukaryota; kingdom Metazoa; phylum Chordata; class Amphibia; order Anura; family Ranidae; genus Staurois; species Staurois parvus. The sequence goes on along the minus strand of NW_028317813.1, from coordinate 20,795,223 downwards.
GTCATTGGTTGTCAGGACGCCGATGGCTAGAAGGTTGTAATGTCGCACAGTGAAGACCTGTGGCTTTGTGTAACTAAAAGGCAAGCCTGTTCCACCCTCTGGCTTGTATACAAGTTTTGGGCAACTTTTAGACATTTTGCCAAGGCACCCCTGAAGAAACCTCAAGGCACCCTAGGGTGCCTGGGTACCCTGGTTGGCTGGGCTAGGCTACTTGGTTAAACTATATCTGATAATAATATATAATATTATTATATACTAGTATATCTAAAATAAATAATATATTATTTAATTATATATACAGTATGTGTGTGTGTATATATATATATATATATATATATATATATATATATATGAAACATTCAATAGGATGCACAACTAGTATATTTCGGGGGTCTGTATTTCTGTATTTCAAAACATATGTGTTGCAATTTCTGCCTTAAAAGTTCAAAGTTTAGTAACAAACACAAGGTCAGGCCGAACTTTGGCTGTTTTTGTGTTCATCTGAATGCTGGACCCTTTACTCATTTAGTGGAAGGCAAACATCATGCAAGAGTTAATATACGGCTTACGTAATGTCAATGGTTGCTAAGAAAGCATCAGGCTGCCAGGGTGCGTGCTCAAATAAGGGTCTGGTATGGATTTTTGGGGGGACCCCAGAACAGTTTTTTTTTTTTGCATGTTTTACTCCTTGATCCTTGATATCCATACCAAACCATCTTCAAGTATAAGGGTCTGGTATGTATTTAAGTGCCTTTTTTGTGTGAGGTTCCCCCATTAACATCTATATCAGACCAAACTCTAAGATGAAAGGAATCTGCAGCAGCTTTGTTTAAGAACAGATGGAAGTGACCAAACCTGTCATTTGCTGGTAATTTAAATGGCATTTTTTTCTTTGTAAATGTTAGTTTTGCTGCTGTAGGTTGTATACATTTTACTGATGTGCCATTTCACAGGAAGATTCAGGGCATCCCTCAGGCATATTATCTAAATTAATTTTGCATTTTTAATGTTGTGCATAACCCTTTAATAAAAAAAACACTGCTCCCTGCTAAACAGAATTTTAAAAAAAATTGCTGTTGGTCACATTCTCCAGGACAGTACCCAGTCTCCCATTATTGTTTGATAATTCTGTGCCTATTAGCCTAGAAAATGGCCATCACTGTCTTGTAAAGTGCTTATAAACCCTCACCTTCTAAAACAACCCATTCAATTAAAAAATAGAAATAACGTTTGCTTATAAGTACAGTATAAAAAAAAATTGAACTGACCATGGTGTGTTCTCCTGATTAGTGTGGTCAGTTTCTAATAGGAAAACAGAGGGACTGGCAGGAACACCAGAGATGTCACACAAAGGAAGCAATACAAAGAGAACAGGACACTTTTTCATACAAGTACATGATACAGCAGGTACATATCAGGAATAAGAAATGTTGGGTTATCATGTTCTTTAACATTCAGCTATATTGGCTTCATTAAGGTTCAGATTTGGCACCCCAACTTTACTCATGTTCTGCAACCTTGACTTTAACTAAACCCAGGTACATTCTGCTCATCCCTACTTTTAATGGAGGACAGGTAGCTGCTGAAAATTACAAAGCTCTATAATCTCATATACGCAAAATAATGTCCATCACAAGTCCCATAAAATCCAAAAATTATAATCCAAAAAAACTTTTAAAGTTATAAATTGTGCAAATGATACTCCTCCCTTCTTCAATCTTCCAAAGTGTGACAATATCCAAATCTTCCCTTTAATCCAAACAGTACCTCAAAAAAATAAACTGAATATGGTGCATTATCTTTTATAATCAATAAATGTGATAGCATGCAACACACTAGTGACACAACATCACGCATGTGAAGTGAAAAACACAGCACACCACTTAACTAGTGGTCCTGTAGAACTACCACTGCAAAACGTGACAATCTTCAGAACACACTGAGTGATCAGTGAAAAATAGTGTCAGATACGTGCCACTCCAAATGTAGGATAAATACAATTACCCCCTTCAGCTTTGTGCCACATATAGTTGCCTTCACTGGGGGTGTGTCATCCTTAACAGTAGTAGACAATAAAACTTCCTCGCACAATGACGGGCATCGGGATCCCCGTTCCTCACAGAACAAATGGGAGCAGACTCAGTGGAGTAGTACAAATGGTAACAAAATTTATTAACAACAGCTTACATGATAAAATTGCCGTCCATCCTCGCTGGTCTCCGTGCTCTGCTGAGACCTTCTCCAAAATGGCCGCTCTGCACCTTCCGGCCTTGCGTCTGACGTCACGACCCTGATGCGTTTCGTCACTTCCGACTTTTTCCCGAGTTTTATTGTCTACTACTGTTAAGGATGACACACCCCCAGTGAAGGCAACTATATGTGGCACAAAGCTGAAGGGGGTAATTGTATTTATCCTACACGTGGAGTGGCACGTATCTGACACTATTTTTCACTGATCACTCAGTGTGTTCTGAAGATTGTCACGTTTTGCAGTGGTAGTTCTACAGGACCACTAGTTAAGTGGTGTGCTGTGTTTTTCACTTCACATGCGTGATGTTGTGTCACTAGTGTGTTGCATGCTATCACATTTATTGATTATAAAAGATAATGCACCATATTCAGTTTATTTTTTTGAGGTACTGTTTGGATTAAAGGGAAGATTTGGATATTGTCACACTTTGGAAGATTGACGAAGGGAGGAGTATCATTTGCACAATTTATAACTTTAAAAGTTTTTTTGGATTATAATTTTTGGATTTTATGGGACTTGTGATGGACATTATTTTGCGTATATGAGATTATGGTATTTGTGTGTAGTTTATGAAAAGGTAATTTGTTTATGCACTTTCAAGGGTGAAAGGTTGACTTTTCATGTGGGAAATTTATGAGTTTTAATTCATTATTATAAGCTCTGTATTCATTCATAGTACACAAAGCTTCCCGTGAATGGCTGAACAGCGCCCAGCCCAACTCTAAGTTGTTCCAGGAGCGAGATGCGAAGTTCCCATCCCACAGTCAGAACACAATGCTGTATACCATATGTAGCTGAGGCAAGGCCATCTGTTAGTTCAGCAAATAGTTTGTTTGGGCCACCTTGGCTCAAACAAACTTGTCAAAGGGACATTAAATGTGAAGTTAGGCTTTAATTTAACCTACTCTGCATGAAAACACAGTAAAGGCAATTTTTCTAACAATTTCATAGTTAAATGTAAAAGTAATTATAAAGGTGGTATTAAACCCTCAGTGTGTTTAACTTAAAGGAGAAGTATAGCCAAAGCTCTTCTGGCTGTACTTCTATGGATCATAGCAGTGCACTTGTGTCTGCACTCCTGCGACCCATTTTCAGTAGACTGTGGACTAAAGTCTACTGTCTGCTGACCTCACTCAGCCGGTCCAGACCCTGGAGAGATCCCAACTTTAATCCCTTCACGCCTGAGGGTAAAACAAATCTTAAAGCCTAAGCACAATTTTGCAACTTTAACATGTGTTAGCAAAACTGTACATATTATCACAACTCATTTGTGCATCATGGTGAATTATACCTTGTTTTTTCTATGACAATGTGGGCTTTCGATTGATGGTAAATGGTAATGGATATCTCCTGATTTTTGTTTTTATTGTCAAAGGACCCAAGACCCAAAATAGTAAAAAAAAACAATTCTTTTAAATTTAGTTGTATATTTCTTGCTACTACCATAACCAACCACCAAAGAACAACCAAAATTAATTTCTCCTGCTTTGGAGGATCGCAGCGATACCACATATGTATATGTTAGTTGTTGTTTGTACCCATAGTACAGCCCAGAAATAATAGTGCATATTTTGGCTTTTTTTATCCTGTCACTGACACTCATACTAATTTAAAAAGTAAAAAAAACAAATCATGCCAAAAAAAATACTGTCTTTGACCCTTGAATCTGAACTTTGACCCTGACCTTGAAGCAAACACTAACCCTGGCACTGACCTAGATCAAACCTTAATCTAGGTATTTTTATTTATTTTATTTTTTATTTATTTATTTACAAACACTTTTTTTCTCTCTTAAAGGAAAGGGAGAGAGAGATACAATGTATCTCTCTCCTCCACTCTTAGATTGTAAGCTCTAACGTGCAGGGCCCTCTGTTTCCTCTTGTACAATATTGTATTGTAACTGTAATGTCTACCTTCATTTTGTAAAGCGCTGTGCAAACTGTTGGCGCTATATAAATCCTGTATAATAATAATATAATAATTTAGAGAGAAGACAAGGAGGACGGGCTTCACAGTGACTGATCACTGTGATATCCAATCAGAGACTTTCACATTGATCATGTGACCTGGAATTGGGAGTTCTGGGTTCCGATAGTTAGAACGGGACCCAAGGCTCTCACTGGCACTCCAGTCTTGGTGCTGGGAGCGCGCCGTGTGGCACACTCCCAGCGCAAAGACAGGTATGCAAATTAGTGGACCCATGGAAAAAAGCCCACTCCAGTGAGGCCACTAATTTGCATACGTTTGCCACCAAGGGGTTAAAGTCCAGATCCATCCAGATCCCTGACCGACAGCTGGCTCAACCTTTAACACAGTGCGTAGAATGCATTAAGGAAAAAAAAAACTGCCATTACAACCACTTTAAATGCTTACATGATAATTATGTTCCCTGCCAAAGAATGTGTATTTCTTTCACTCCAGTCCTAGAATTTACACAGCTCTGCCACACAGCACAGCCCTGTATAGCAGGGAAGGTGACCCATTCTTTCCCTGCTGTATTTTTACTTTCATTTCCAGGCCTCTTCCCCACCAACTTTGACTGGATAATGCAAGGAGAAACAGCACACTGATGAGCATTGTCACTCTACCCTCTCCTCCTCACCATATTGTCATCTTATAGATTAGAGGTATATCCATAGGGTGGTACTATGGATAAAAACTCATGCATTGTGCCACACCCTGGAAATACTATCAAGAATATAATAGAGCTGAATGGACTTTATAGGCATTTAGACATCATTTTTGTATAAAATCTCCATACTCTTTATTGACAAATCACATAGTTACAACAATTAACAATCATTTCTACTGTAAAATATGATACTAAATAAGTACCACAGTAAACAACAAAAAAAAATATTGTCATCTTATGCTGCTTCACTCCCCCAATCTGACATCTGTGGCACAGACTGTATGCAGACTAAAAAAGTCTGACAACAAGTAAAATTCTTACACTTTTAAAACATAGTTACACTTCTTGTATTTAACCACTTCCCGCCCGGCCTATAGTAAAATTACAGCTGGGCGGGACTCTCGTTGATCCGGGAGGGCATCATATGATGTCCTTCCTGAATTGCTCCTTGTGCGTGCTCCCAGGGCCACGCTCTGGTGAGATCTGTCTCCGGCTGTGTAAACCGGACACGGCCAATGACAGATCTGTGTACCGGCCCGTTGCCAGTACCATGTGACCTGCTGTGACCAATCACAGCAGGTCACGTGACAGTTGTAAACAATGGATGGCTTCCTTTCATGCCATCCATTGTATACAAGTGTGTCTAGCTGTGAATGGTGCGTGCACGTAGGGCCACACTGTGGCGAGATCTGTCACTGGCTGGGTACCTCGGACACAGCAGATGACAGATCTGTGTAGCGGCCCCATTGGCAGTACCATGTGACCTGCTGTGACCAATCACAGCAGGTCACATTACAGTTGTAAACAATGGATGGCTTCCTTTCATGCCATCCATTGTATACAAGTGTGTCTAGTTGTGAATGGTTACAGTGATCACATGCACAGGCTGGGCCAATCACAGACCATCTGTGTAATGTGATTAGCCGTTGCCAATCACATCTAATCACAACAAAAAAACCTGAATGAATCGATTTCATTCACTTAAATGCTTGCTTATAGCAAAGAAATTATTTGCTATAAGCAATCCAATTGTGTAAAAAAAAGAAAAAAAAATACTGACCACTTCCCCAAAGTAGTACAATGTTACTATGGTAACATTATACTATGTTGGTCATAGTGTAATATGAAAAAAAAAAATCTTAAAAAAAGAGAAAAAAATTTAATAAAAATTATTAAAATTATCAAATTTATTTTTTCACACTGTCACCAGTCAGTGTCCCTGATCATCACCACACCAGTTATATGATGATGCTGTACTGCACTGGTGACAGTATGTAAAAAAAAATTTTTTTTAATTTCTTCATTTTCCAAAAAATTATTACAAAAAAATTACAACTCCAAAAAACTCGCCATGCCTCCTATGAAATACATTGGACTGTCTACTTTGCAAAAAGGGGTCATTTGGGGGATTTCTGTACTGTTCTGACATTTTTGGGCCTCAAGAAATTAGATTGGCTGTCAGTACTTCAGGATTGATCAATTTTCAGATATATCCCATAGTTTGTGAACTCTATAACTTTCCTACAGACCAAATAATAAATATTGATTTGGGTTATTTTCACCAAAGAAATGTAGCAGAATACATCTTGGCCTAAGTTTATGAAGAACAATTATTTATTTGCAAATGTTTATAACAGACAAAGAAAAACTTTTTTTTCAGAATTTTTATTCTTTTTTTGTTAATTTAGCAAAAAATAAAAACCCCAGTGGTGATTAAATACCACCAAAAGAAAGCTCTAGTTGTGTTAACAAAATTATAAAAATTTAGTTTGGGTACAGTGTTGCATGACTGCGCAATTGTCATTCAAAGTGTGAGAGTGCTGAAACCTGAGCAGGAAGGGGGTAAAAGTGCCTGGTATGGAAGTGGTTAAAACAATACATTTAATGCTGAAAATTTTTTACCTTCATGTATTCTATGCATAAAGTAATAAAACCTTCTGTGTGCAGTTGCCCCCAAGCCCTCCCCCAATCCTTACCTGAGCTCTCTCCGATCCAGCAACATTCTTGACAGCCTCTGCTTTCTGGGGACTCTTCCTTCTCATTCACCAGTGAGCCAATGAGGAGATAAGGGGGTAGGCTGAGCCATGCGACCCCCCAGGGAACAGCTTTCCATGGGGGCACTTCTTGAGGGGGAAGAGCCAGGAGTGCTGGTGGGGACCTGAAAAGAAGAGGATCTGGGCTACTATGTGCAAAACCACTGAACAAAGCAGGTAAGTATAGACATGTTTGTTATTAAAAAAAAATCCCCAAAGCTTTAGTGTCAATTTTTTTCTATTCCATAAAAGTTTATTAGTGAGATACAGAATGATACAGGAAATATGCATATGAATCGGATATCAGGCGTTTGACAAAGCATAAAACAAGAAACAGGAAAAAATGGAAGGAAATGCAACACTGTGAGTAAAATTAACACATCGGGTCACGACAAGGATAGTCCTGTAATACTCAGGTGTTATTCTAAAGCGCTTTAGAGGATTGAGGCGTCGTACCTCCATCAAATATATGTCAATGTGTAAGTCTGTACAGGGAGGGAGGATATATTCAGAACATATGTAAAAGTTATTATTACAATCGTAAGATGATAGAGATATCGGAATGCAAGTGTGAATTGTCATGAGAGCCGCTAGTAAAAATAAGGGGGGTATGCTATCCACCTGCCAAACGTTCCTGTAATGAATAACTGAAAAATATATATATATATAGGAACCTGTAAGAGAAGGAAGAAAAGAGAAGAAAAGTTGGGAGTAGGGGAAACACAAAAAAAAAAAAAGAAAAAAAAAGGGGGGGGGGGAGGGGAGAGGGGAGCAGTGGGAGAGGATGAGGTATGGGAGGTGGAAACTTGCGGATTTTGTGTCATCGTCAGTACAGTAGGTCAAAAATGGATGAGCCTATGCTCTAGACTATCACCCAATTTTAGACTTTTATATCTTCTTGTTCAAATTTAAAGGATATCTAAACTCAAGAACACAAATACACACTGCAGCATATCAGCCATTAGATGTGGCGGGTACATTGGTTTTCTTTTTTTTCAATAACTTTTTTTTTCTATAATTATACCTGTTGATCCTTTTCCAAATCTTGTATCCTTTTAACATTGTACATTTAACTGAAATTTCAAATAATATTATCAGCTTTCCTAACTTTTGTAGACTACAAAACAACTCTTCTCTATGTAATGGAGATGAGAAGAAGGAGGTGTTTGTAGTCCAAATCAGGAAAGCAGCCTAGGGTGACAACCAGGGGCGGACTGACCATTCAAGCACTTGGGCACTGCCCGAGGGCCCAGGGTCATAAGGGGGCCCCATGAAATGCCCCTGGTACCTTTTTATAGGCTTTTTTGGGTGTGCTTTGAGTGTGGGCAAGGACACAGGGGCCCCATGATCCCCTTTTGCCGGGGGCCCCATGAGTTGTCAGTCCGCCCCTGGTGAGAACTTTGCTCCTCCATAGACACGGGTCATTGAATAGATACAGTGCAGTGAGTGAGCATAGGCAGAAACCATGCTACAGGCAGGATTACCAGGCAAAGACAAGGAAGAGAGGAAACTAAAACTGGTTTTACACTACTCGAAATTCAACTAATTCTTTCTGGCTGAAATTTGAGCAATGTATGGCCCTGTTGCCAATGTTCTGTCTTGTTCAATAAACTATTGCCAAAGGAGTCTATCGGAAATTGTTGGCCAAACAGTGCCTGTATCCCATCAGTTTGGATGCTGGCTGTCAGAATACAATAGCCCAGCAGGGAGGATTTGTTCATCCTTGCTGTTAGTGTGAATGGAGGAATCTTTTCTATCAGTACATGGTCTGCTTGTTGCTTCACCATATCCAAGGACTGGGAAGATGCAATATATTACATGTTTGGGGCTAGATACTCTTTAATAGATACAGAAGTTACTAAAATGGGGTGTTTCTAGAAAGCCCAAATGAACATAGTACAACATAGTGCAACATTTTAATTAATGTTTGGCAAAAAAAAAAGATTTTCTATCAAATCAGTGTCTTATGAATGATTTATTTACACCTTTCCCTAGTGACCTTGGGCCAATGCACCACTGACAGGGTAAACCACAAGTGGCTGTCACAGGTCACACGGGTCAAGTGTAGACATGATTTATCAAACGCCAGCCCAAATACATAATCCATTTGCTTCGACAGAATTTAATTTACATGTTCTGCTCTGCACACTTACTCTGGAGGTTACATTGGTTCACAGACACTCCTAAAGATAAATGGCCTGCACTTTATTCCTTCAATACTTTTTAATCCTGACACACATGGTAGCTTTAGACCATAGAAATGGAGTAAGGCAATTTTCATTTAAAAAAAGCAGGTGTAAAAATCATGCAATAGGAACTAGTTTAGTCTGCACCAATGAGCTGGATCAATTGAAAAAATAGATTTTTTTTAATTTAATTTTTGCACTCGCTGAACATTACTTACATGCTAAAAGCAAGTTCAATGCATAGAATATGTGAATGTAATTAAGTGCTGTGCTTGCTCAGTGATGCTAAACATGTTTGACCATTTGTATCTGACATCTTGCTACAACAATATCTTTTCACACCTGTATACTACAGCAGGTTTGCAGAATCTTACAACAGCTGTCACATGGTAACGTGTGAATCAGTTAGTGATGCCTCATTCTTTGAATATTCTCTCTTTCTCTCCATTCAGATATGATATTGAGAATGATAATATATCTGAATCTCTACATGCAACTTAGTAGCTTAATTAATAATTTTTAAAAGAGCAGTAGAACAAAAATTTAAACCTATATTTTTATTATTATACAGGATTATATAGCGCCAGCAGTTTATGCAGTACTTTATAATATAAAGGGGGACAGTACAATTACAATATAGTTCCATACAGAAGGAAAAGGAGGGCCCTGCTCATGGAGTTTACAATCTAAACCTATATATAATAATTTGTATAAATGTATACATTAGAATTTTCAAATTCTGAATTATCTATATATTCATATATAATATTGAGAATGATAATACATCTGAACTTCTACATGCAATTTAGTAGCTAAATTAACCATTTTCAAAAGAGCAGAAGAACACAGTTTTTAATTATATATTATAACTTGTATAAATAGATTATAATTTTCAACTTTTGAAAATTATATATATTCATATATAATATTCAGAATGATAATTCATCTGAACGTCTACTGTACATGCAACGTAGTAGCTAAATTAATCATTTTTTTAAAAAAGCAGTAGAACACAGTTATTGACATATATTATTATGGAGTAAAAAAAGTATATATTATAATTTGTATAAATGTATAGATTAGAATTTCTTACTTCTGAAAATGATATATAGATTCATATAAAATATTCAGAATGATAATACCGCTGATCTTCTACATGCAGTTTAGTAGCTAAACTAATCATCTTTAAAAGAACAGTAGAATACAGATTTTAACTTATATATTATAATTTGTATAAATGTTTAACAATGCCTGGATTATTTTCTGAATGCACAGAATATAACAGGATACTAAGATGTATATGTAAAGTTGATCCAGGGAATATCTGATTGCCTCTTGGGGTATTAGAAAGGATTTTTTCCCCCTGAAGGAGCAAATTGGATCATACTTTATTGTTTTTTTTTGCCTTCCTCTGAATTAACTGTGGGCATAGGATTGTGTATTTGGGAGTGTATGTAGTTTTTTCCCCTTCTATTGATCAAACTGGCTGGACAGGATGTGTCTTTTTTCAACCAGTCTATGTAACTATATAATTTATAAATTATAATTTTTAATTTCTAAATTTTATATTTAATCCTATAATATACAGAATGATAGTACATCTGAACATGCAATTTATTATATTAATTATTAAAGGATAAGTTAACATGTTACATGTTACCATAATGTTGAGTGCTCTAGGTAGTTCATTGATGCTTTCTGTCATTCAGTAACTGCCTGCCCATATTGGAATTACAAGCAGACAAATACACAAAGAGTGCAGGAGCCTGAGATTGCACCCGCGATCTGCTAATTGTGGGTGCTAAGCTTTGCAGGCTCCTAGTACAAAAATTAAAATAAATAAAAAAAGATGTGCTTTTTTTTTTTTCTTACAAAGATGAACTTATCCTTTAACTTATACAAGAATAGAATACATTTTTCAACTTTTGTGAGGCGCATGACATACACTTATAGAAAAGAGTCAGGAATACAAAATGTCAATGTTTCTGTATTATACAATTAATCTATAGAAAAAAAGAAAGTTAAAGTATAATTAAAAACAAAACTGGAAAGAGGGGAGAGGGATTAGAACACCTGTCAGTTTTTATTGCTGTCTATGTCCCCATTAGGAAGATCCACTTTCTCTATTAGTCCCATTTACCATTATCATTGACTGTGAAAGTAAAAGGCAATCCCAAATTTTGGTTTGTCCCCAGAAACGTAATAGAGGGGAAATCTTCCAGTTCTGGTGACATGCAGGTCCTCAAGAGATTTCTTTTCTAATGCAGATATTTCCCTACTATGTGTTTTGGCTATACGACAGGAAGTGAAAGTAAATATCCCCAATGGGGTTAGAACCCTCCCTTACTCTATTCAAATTGAAAAAAAAAAACAAATTTTGCCTATAGTTCTACTTTAAGCAATATGAACCTTTTGTAATTTACCAGTGTATGGTAGTGTAGTACAGCAAATCCTAATGCGAGAAAATAGAAACTGCACAAACAAATTTCAGGGTTTATATTTTTTAAATTGGGAAGATTGAGAACCTCTGTGAGATTTTTATTGGTGCATCTGTACTTATTTTGGAGATTTCCCCTTATTTTTTGTGCCAGTGATTCTCCCTGTAATTTAAAAAAACTGTTCAGTTACCCACTCAGCTCTGAAAAAAATTATATTATTTCTGACTGTGCCCACATTTGGGAGATGCTATTCACTTCATATTCTGGAGTCCACACAGGATGTCAAAGGATGTTACCTTCAACAGACAGCAGTTACGTAACAGACGGTCTAACCTTTCTCCACTCTAAACAAAACTGAAAGAACATTTTGGCTACAGTTTCATATTCACATTTGGTTACAGTGGACTTTTAAAGAGAAAATGTTTTAGTATTTTGTACCATTTTCTATAGAAAGGTTTTGGAAAGCAAAGTACCCTAAACAAAGTAAGAGATTTCTTTTATAATAAGATTAAAATGCAACAAGCAAAAGTGCGCAGTAATCAATAGAAATGAGACTGCAGCTTTTAAAGGTTTGGAACAGTCAGAGCAAAGAAAGCTGATTTATAAATTGTAGCTAGGATTTAGTCCAGGTTATTCATGCCTTGCTGTCACTAAATGTAGTCTGACTAGTTCAGACTAATCTGCTTTGACAATTTCCTTAAAGAAATCTAGAAAGTAAGTACATAAGAAAAAAGTGAATCCATGGAACGTGTGAAAGGGTGCTCAGAAAACATTGCTGCTGTACATAAAACTGGACTAGGGGGATAATTAAATATTGTCTAAATACAAGAGCCATGTGTATTCTTTACTGAATCTTGGTGTGCTTTGTGTATTTCCTCCAAATATGTGCAGTAATCCAGCGTTAAACTTTCCCTCTGTGCAGGACCTTCCTGAAATAAAGACCGGTCACTGCTCCTCTCCCCACTTGTGCAGGGTGACTGGTCTGGTCTCCGCCCCCTCCTTTAGCTTCTGCAAGATGTCTGTAGTGGGTGGGTTTGATGGGTCCCTCCCACAACTCTGATCTTTGCACAGATTATGTCCATCACAGTGATTGTCACTGCTACTTAACAATGTCATATCTGAGTTGTCCAATGTTTTGCATTAAGACCCCGGTCACCGAGCAACACTTATTAAAACAAAAGAAAAGCTACACTCAAATGCTGGATTATTCTGAAGGGCAAAGCTCAGACAATTACTGGTAGTATTAAAGCTTGACCCTCCTCTTGCCTCCCACACATTTTTGACATATTACTATGATGGGATGCCTCACTAGCAAATACAAAAGTGGGGGAGCTGGGAAGAGGAGCAAACCTGGATACTATTGTAGCACTACCCACGTAGGAGTTGCTGAGTTTTGTGTCCCCATATAGTCTTGCACAGCAAGGCAACACGCATCTTCTTCAGACCTTGCACACTGGAGTGAGTAAACAGTCGTTGAGCTTGTTTTTTTTGGTTTTATTAAGGGTTATTGAACATGGATAGGGTTGATAGGTGTATGGGATACCTAAGGAAACTGCAACTTGAGGACAATTGCTTAGCAACTATGTACAAGTCCACAGACAAAAAAAACTCTTCTTGGAGAGCCCTCCAGCCCTCCTGGTGTACCACCTTAGACCCCAGATGAATTCTCCTCTTCACCCACCTGCCTGAGGGAATCCATGAGCAAAGGGGGCCTAGAAACTGCCACTGTTAAATCGACAGTCCCAACTGGTCCAGGGAGTGTGGGATTACTCACTTAGTCCTCTCCTGCAAGTTTCTGGGTTGGTGGCTTCCTTCAGGCCTTATATTGGGCTGGCTCCTTCACTGCTTCCCTGGGCTTTCCTCTCTCAGGGGATGGTTGAGGCTGAGAGATCCTCCCTTCTAGCTCCTGCCTGCAGGTAGACCCCTCTTCTGGTCCCTTTCCCAGGTTCCACACTCCAGTCTTCTCACTCCATGTTCCACACTGACCACTTCCTGGTCAGGCTCTTTCATACTTAAGGGCTGTTCTGACCCCATGCCAATGCTCCTCTTGGGAATTGGTCAGAATCCCTTGAGTATGCAGATCAACCTCCTCACCCCACCCACTGCCTTTCAGAAACTCACTGTTGTCACGATCGCAAGATCACTGCCACCAACATGCGACAATCTCACGATCACTGCCACCAATATGTCACGATCGCGGCGTCAGACCCCAGACCTTCTCACCAAACTCGTGACCGAAGGACTGGCCGCTCTAAAGCCGCTGTGTGATGTGTGTAATAATGCCACACCCAGCTGCACCCTGCACAACAATTTTCCAGCTAATGGACAACAGATAGATGTGCCGTCAGCCTGAGCAATTGTTACTGGGTCAGGTTAATTACTCAACTAACCCTCCACACTGCCACCACCTCCTTTTTGTACAGAGAAAGAGGAAACTTGCGTTATCAGTTATAACACTATAATGATTGAAATAATCGTGTGTATAAAACGGTCCGCAGGCTGGTTATACAGAGGTTTAAACAAACAGTAGCGTCTCTTCAAAGGCAGGGATTTGTAAATTGCAATTAAGAACTATGGAAACAGTTCAACACTTTCAGAAAGAGAGATTTATTACTAAAAGGGTCAAACAGATGCAATAAAATATTTACAGAGAAGATGTAACTAAGTTATATATATAGATATACAGCGAACCATAGCACAGTAAAATGATATCAGAGAGAGGTGAAAGGGTTAAAGTACTTTCCAAAGTCCTGGGTTTAGCAGATCCAAGTCAGAGCAGGAGGTTGCTTTGATCTCCCTATGTTAGGATGGAAAAATAGGAGAATTCTTCAACTCAACTCTCTTAGGCTTGACAGCCTGCTTTATCGTTTCCCAGCAGGGGGTGGTTCTGAAGTAAAAGACCAATCCCGTTTAGGGAGGGATCGTCAGGCGGAACCCTAAACTGGAGCCAACATCTTTCATAATTCATATTGTGGTCCACAACTTTCCAGCTGCACAAGTGACATTCCACCCGCGGGTATATTATTATGCAGACAAGTCGGAGGATTATCTAGATATGAATTATAAAATTATATGTTGCATGGTTCACGAGTTCTTTGTTTCGGCTCCCCTGATGGGCCGAGATAATTCTAGTGACCCATCAAATTGTTCGGCTCCTCCTAGCCAATTTGACGGTATGTCTGGTTTTTATGTAAGCCTCTCATTATCCAAGATAAGAGACATAGGGGAAAAATGGATTTGAGAAATAATAATCTGATTTTGTCACCTATGCTGAGCTAGGTTCATCAGGTCAGCATTTCTTTCAACTTCTGGGAAGGCTCCTTATCTGTTTTACGATGTGTAAAACTACACAGGTTCTCAGGACAGTGGGACTCCAGCTCTCTTAGGAACACTGGCCTTATCTTGCCTAGGTGATAAAGGTTACAGCTTCACAGATCGCTGGGCACCTAGATTGGCGGGCCAGTGACCCATAAACAGTACACACACACCTGCCGAAATGTCCCTCTCAGTGAGAGGGAGGGGTAGGAGAGAAATGGATACCCTTAGCAAGATGGAGTCTGAAACCAAAATGGTTGAACCGCGTCCATCTCGGATGCGTGCGTTTGCAACATCTCCCCCTCAGGTAGTTGCATGGGAGGGAACTACAAGTTCCCTCCTCACACAACCGACCTCTGCCTAGAGGTTTACCGTGGGTTGACCTGGTACCGCTGCACTGCGGGAGAACCAAGGTCCGTCTGAACAGGAATCTGTTCTCCCCAGGAACACTGCTGTGACGGCCAAGTGAGTGGTCACGGGAGGGCACCAGGTGGCTGTCCAAATGCCGTGGCCACTGCCGGGGTGCCCACCTGTTCACAAAGCACTTCGGCTGAGGGGTGTCACCTGCTAACATATTAGTATGTAGCTTCTTGTCGAGGTAGAGAAGGAGATTTCCCTCTCCCACCTTCTTCCTCAGGCCTAGGACTATATCTGGCCTGAAGGTAGTAGCGCCTGTGTGCACCGGAACCGGACAGGCGAATTCTGGAACTCGCCTCCCAGTGGTGTCCACAGGTACCCTCATCAAAGATGGACAGTCCTCATTACCTGCTAGCATCCAGAACACCAGTTCCTCCAGTTTCCTGTCTGCTAGGTCAGTCACAGATCCAGCTGGGCCATGATAGTTGCACCCAGGCGTCCTACCGTAGCCAGCGGAACCCATGACTGACATCACCTGTTTTTTGGCCTGGGGAGCAGACCAGGCCACAACTGCCTCAGTCTCCCCATGCCCAGACCTCTGGGGGTCTCTTCTTACTGGTGTGTTCCACAACTGAACCACTGACATGACCCTCTGACAGTTACCCTTTTCGACTGTCAGACTAGGCACGGGCAGTTGGTTCCTGACTAGTGACAGGGGCCAGAGTTGCTCTTCCCAGACAGGGCAGAACACCGCAAGGCCCCTAAAGTGGGAACTGCACTCAGTTCCACTTCGTATTGCAGGTCATTCCTGACCCCTGGAGAGGTGGTTGGTGCGTTCTCAACCCCAACAAGCTCTCCCGTGGATTCAGGCAAGCCACATGGGGTAGCGAAGGCTGGCTCGTCTTGAGCCTGCTGAGTTAGAGAAAGTGGCCCATACCCCTTGCTCAGGTCCATGATGGTAAAACAGCGGGCACCCACCGGATGCTCCATGACCTCATGGCTCCTGGGCATGGGGCAGGCCACAACCACAGGGCTGGCACTCAGTTTTCCAAGGTCCTCAGAAAGCCTGGTCATCTCATCCTGATTGGGGACAGAGACTACCGGGATGCGCGGATTCTAGCTGACCCCTGGATTCCTGACTGCGTCCTTGCCTCGGTCTCTTTGGCCCATTCAGCCTGCACCTCCTGAGTCCAGACACCATCTTCCATAGGCATGTCCAGCAGCTCCAGGACCTGAGCGCCTAGGACATAGGTTTGTCTGCCTGCTGACACACCATGACAGATGAGATCAAATACCAGGCGTTCAGACTCCCAGCCCCTAGTGAGTAGGCCAGTCTTTCCAGCCTCCCTGTTCCTGTGATTACACTTCCCAGCAGGGGGGCATACATTTAACCATAGGCTGAAATCTCCATATGAATGACTTCCCAGGGCTGCCTTACTCGTGGAACTACAAGCCCCAGCTAGCTGGCCTCTGAAGGTCCTTTGTGGATCACTTTTCAGGGCCGACTTATGCGTGGAACTACAAGTCCCAGCTGGCTGCTTTTTCCCTCCTCAGTGGGGCAACCCAGAGCTAGCTGACCTCTGAAGTTAATTTGGGAATCGCTTTTCAGTGCTGCCTGATGCATGGAACTACAAGTCCCAGCCGGCTGTTGTGTACCCTCCTTAGCAGGGCAACGCACAGCTAGCTGACCTCTGAAGTTCCTTTGGGAATCGCTTTTCAGTGCTGCCTGAGGCATGGAACTACATGTAGCAGCCGGCTGCCTAGCCCTATGCAGGGCCAACGGTTGGGCACTTATCAAGGCATGATCTTTGGAGCCTGGGCAAGGGACAGGCCTATCCAGACCCTCCCTTTGCTCAGCCCCCAGAGATTGTACCTCTGCCCCCTTCACAGCACTGTGGGTTACCCCCAACACTGAAAATGCATCATTTGTTTCATAATGAATATCATAATCATCATTAGCACTACCAACATTCTCATCAACATTACTGACATTATCAATGACATTACTATCAATGTTACTGACATTATTAATATCATCCCCATTGTCATCATTACCATTATCAACAGTCACGTTTATAATATCAATGACACATGAGTTCAATACCTCCCCAGGCAAGGGGATTTCTTCTCGTTCTCCAGCTAATGGAGAATCCTGTAGCCCCACTCCATTCCCAGCCCCCTCCCTCTGTCCATCCACAGGTGGCCCAGACATTACCCCAATATCTGCCCACAGTACCTTGGCATGTCCAGAGAGTTCCAGGGGGCCCTTCTGGGTATTCTCGGTGGGGGCATAATAAGAAATAAGAGTGCCTAGGTCAGCACCCAACAAAACAGGTGTGGGAATTTCCTCCGAGACCCCCACCTCCTGCATCCCCCATCCTGCACCCCAATCTATAAATACCTTTGCACAGGGTATGCGTGAACGGGTCCCCCCAACTCCTGTGAGGGTAACGAACTTTCCTGGGATGAGGTTCCTTGGCTCAATCAGCTCTGGCCGGATCAAGGTGACTTCTGCCCCGGTATCCCAGAAACCATTTACAGATCGGTTGCCCACGATGACTTGCTGCAAGTTGGCGGGGGTTACCCGCATCTTCCTGCGAACGAACAGCACAGAAGAAGAGTTTCTGGCCGGCTGGCCAGATGATGTCGTCTGCTTCTGCTCAGGACACTGTGTCCTGAGATGTCTGGCTTTCCCACAGGTGAAACATCTGCGGTTGTCAGGCAGGGATGGCTTGGCTCCAGGTGTGGGCGGAGGGGAAGCTTGACTCACCGCAGTAGGAGAGGTTGCTAGGGGCAATTTCCCCCCTTTCCAGCCTTTGGAGGAGCCTTGCGAGGGTCAGACACCCACGTGTGGATGAAGGTATCTGCCAGATCTGCTGCAGCTTTAGTAGATGCCGGCTCCCTCTCCAAGACAAGCTGTCTGATCTCTGCTGAGCAAATGTGCAAAAGTTAATCTTGTATCATGAGATCTTCCAAAGACTCGTAGGAGTCAGCTTTCAGTTCCTTAGTCCACTGTCGGAATGTGGTGCGCAAGCGTCTTGCCACATCCGTGTAAGAGTCCCCAGGTCCCTTCTGCATGGACCTGAACCGCTTGCGATACACTTCCGGGGACATCTGGTACTTCCGGATAATGGCATCTTTTAAAATTTCGTAATCATCGTCTTGCCCCTCTGGCAATTCAACAAAGCATCCAGGGCCTTGCCTCGTAGCCCTGGTGTCAGGTACCGAGCCCATTGTGTTTGGGGCACATGCTACTGATGGCACGTTTTTTCACATGACAGTAAGTACGTGTCAATCTCACTATCCTTTTCCATCACTGGAAACTTGGCTGCGCCCATGGCCAGAGTGGCATCCCTGTGCTCTAGGGACCCGAGGTTCTGACCCGGTCATTGGGGCTGGAGCCGTGCCATCTCCAGCTCGTTCCGACGATCAGCTTCTTTCTGCACCATCTCTTTCTCAGCCGCTGCTCGGCGTTCCTCTCTGTCAGCCGCTGCTTGGCTTTCCGCAGTTTCTCTGTACGCCTGGCGTTCAAGGAATCGCAGGTATGCCTTATGATCTGTCTCCATGAGGCGTTTCAGGGCTTCCTGCATCTGAGGAGAGTCTCTGCTGGCTACAGGCACCCTGGTGCTGGCCCGCTCAGGCGGTGGTGTGACGATAACATTTGGTGATCTTCCAGTGTCAGTCTCTGTATGCCCATCCTGTGAGGCCATCTCTGAGCCACTGGGAATGTGGGTAATGGGAACCCCTTCATGTTCAAGTTCCCCCGAGGTCTGATCTGCTCAGATATCATACTCCACTAGATCACTAATCAACTCTTCATGATTTTTGACGTTTCACCCATGTCCAATCCTTGTGAGGCACATTCAGCCTTCAAATCACCTTTGCTCATTTTCTTGTATTCTGCTGCACCAGGCATGATTGCAAGCAAAGATAGAATAGAAAGTAGGAAAAGGGAGGAGCTGTTGCTATATGTCTCTCTCTCTCTCTAAAAAATATGCACCGCTTGTTTCTAAGGACTGTTTCCACAAAGGTTACAATCCTTCAATGCAGAGCCAATTTTTAACACTGCACTGAAGCTCTTACTGCAATTATCTCATGTACGCTGCCAGCCAATATGTCACGATCGCAAGATCGCCGCCACCAACATGCGACGATCGCTGCCACCAATATGTCAGGATCACGGAGTCAGACCCCAGACCTTCTCACCAAACTCGTGACCAAAGGACTGGCCAATCTAAAACCGCTATGTGACGTGCGTAACAATGCCACACCCAGCTGCACCCTGCACAATGATTTTCCAGCTAATGGACAACAGATCGATGTGCCGTCAGCCTGAGCGATGGTTACTGGGTCGGGTTAATTACACAACTAACCCTCCACACTGCCACCACCTCCTTTTTGTACAGAGAAAGAGGAAACTCGCGTTATCAGTTATAACACTATAATGATTGAAATAATCGTCTGTATAAAATGGTCTGCAGGACGGTTATACAGAGGTTTAAACAAACAGTAGCGTCTCTTCAAAGGCAGGGATTTGTAAATTGCAATTAAGAACTATGGAAACAGTTCAACACTTTCAGAAAGAGAGATTTATTACTAAAAGGGTCAAACAGGTGCAATAAAATATTTACAGAGAAGATGTAACTAAATATATATATAAATATACAGAGAACCATAGCACAGTAAAGAGATATCAGAGAGAGGTGAAAGGGTTAAAGTACTTTCCAAAGTCCTGGGTTTAGCAGATCCAAGACAGAGCAGGAGGTTGCTTTGATCTACCTATGTTACGATGGAAAAATGGGAGAATTCTTCAACTCAACTCTCTTAGGCTTGACAGCCTGCTTTAACGTTTCCCAGCAGGGGGTGGTTCTGAAGTAAAAGACCAATCACCTGTTTAGGGAGGGATTGTCAGGCGAAACCCTAAACTGGAGCCAACATCTTTCATAATTCATATTGTGGTCCACAACTTTCCAGCTGCACAAGTGACATTCCACCCGCGGGTATATTATTATGCAGACAAGTTGGAGGATTATCTAGATATGAATTATGAAATTATATGTTGCATGGTTCACGAGTTCTATGTTTCGGCTCCCCTGATGGGCCGAGATAATTTGAGTGACCCATCAAACTGTTCGGCTCCTCCTAGCCAATTTGACGGTATGTCTGGTTTTTATGTAAGCCTCTCACATTCCAAGATAGAAACATAGGGGAAAAATTGATTTGAGAAGTGTTAATCTGATTTTGTCACCTATGCTGAGCTAGGTTCATCAGGTCAGCATTTCTTTCAACTTCTGGGAAGGCTCCTTATCTGTTTTACGATGTGTGAAACTACACAGGTTCTCAGGACAGTGGGACTCCAGCTCTCTTGGGAACACTGGCCTTATCTTGCCTAGGTGATAAAGGTTACAGCTTCACAGACCGCTTGGCACCTAGCTTGGCAGGCCAGTGACCCATAAACAGTACACACACACATTGGCCAAAATGTCCCTCTCAGTGGGAGGGAGGGGTAGGAGAGAAATGGATACCCTTAGCAAGATGGAGTCTGAAACCAAAATGGTTGAACCGCGTCCATCTTGGATGCGTGCGTTTGCGACAACTGTCACTGTCTTCAATGTTACTGAGACTATAAGTTAGGTCAGCTCACCACAACTGGATCAGTTATAGAGATCACACTTTCAATGCTTAGATTGTTGAAACAGAACATTGCGGCTGGATGAGAGAGGGGCTAATCAGACATGCTGCAGTGCCCATGTGCTAACAAGATGAGGGTTTACAGTCACTTTTAAGGTACAGAGGTCCTCACATGTGAGTTATCAGGAAATAATTATCTGTGACAACATGCCCCTGTACATAAAATATCTTAGTGTATGTGGAATAACATTTCCATATACTCTCTGTATATAATAATTGTCTGAATTGCATTCAGAGATCCATACAGATTCATACCTGTACAGTAAAATGACAGGGAATAAACATTTTAATCTCACTATTCGAAATGGGATGAAACAAAGTTTTTATAATAGAATGCCTAATATATGACGCCTGCTTTTTGTAATAACAAAAACTACTCCGGATATTCTATTGCTGGAATGGCAGTGACACACATCTTCCACCAGATGTCACTGTTGTGTCTGGAACTATCACAAAAGTTAAACCAGCAACAAACAAGTGGGTAAAGCCAACACTATAAAATAAAAATGTAAAATTATATTTCATTTCTGTAAAATATTAACATGATGCAAGAGATGTAATACACAGATTTATTGTCAGAGAAATAAACCAATGATTAAAGTTCACATTTTACATGAATCTTGAAGAATATATAGATTTACTCCCAATCATCAAGATAACCGATGTGTGAATATAAAGCATGACAGCTAATGCCAAATGAATCATTACAGATAAAACAAGACATATACTTGCTATGATTAGATATCATATAATGGGACATATCTGATTTTATTCTTGGCTTAAAAATATATTTAAATTGTACATGACTTGGATTGCCAGGAGGTTACCATGAGATCTGTTGTTTATATGATTTTTGATGTGGTAGAAAACATATAATCCCATAATGCTCTGCTCTAGGTGCTGGCTATGCATAGTTCTATCCTCACCAACCAATATACTCCAAAAAGATACACGCACCCAAGTCTAATATCCTCTGTCTGAAAAAGTCACTTTTCCCACCTGAGCTCCTTCTGCTGATGTGTTCTACCCTAAAATGGGCTAAGTTGTAGAGTAAAGAGGAGACTGAGGGATGTTTATTTGCATACAGTCATTAATCAAGTGGATTTTAGTTTTAAACTGGCCACAGAGGATTTTTTTTTTTAAAACCAGCGGGTTGAATGAAAAAAAAAAAAGATCAGATTCCTCCACCTACACAAATGAGGTAGATATAGAAATCTTTGAGCTGTCAGAATACACTGCTTAGCAGCTGCAGCTGATTGGTTGCTGCCATAGATCGACAAACGTTTTCCAGATTCTCAGTTTGACAGAAATCAGTCTAACGTCTGTTGCATGGCGATGACTACACATGGATCACAATATGTCCAGTCCCTTCTGTACCTGCTAAATTTCGATCAGTCTACAGCCATGTTATACTTATCTGCTCTGTGCAATGGTTTTGCACAGAGCAGCCCTGATCCTCCTATTCCCTTATCCTCCACCAGCGCTCCTGGCTCCATCCCCTGCTGAATGCCTCCATAACAAGCTGCTTGCAATGGGCGCACTTGTGCATGCTCACTCCCGAAGCCCAATCTGTGTGTCTATAGACACACAGAGCATGACTTTGCTCTACCCTCGCCTCTCCTCACTGGCTGAGATTAATGGCAGCAGGAACCAATAGCTCCCACTGTTGTCTCTCACAATTGAGCCAATGGGGAGAGAGAGAGCAGAGAGAGCTGCTGCTCTTGTGCACATCTCTTGCACAAGATCATACTCAGGTAAGTATGAGGGGAAGGTGTTGAGACAACAGATCACAGAAGGTTTCTTACATTAAAGTATAACTAAAGGCACAACGTTTTTAGTTTAGGACAGAGAGGGGAGGGACTAGAACTCTTGTCAGATTTTATTGCTGTCTTTGACCTTGTTAAGGAGATTCATCCTCTCTATTTTGACCTGTTTACTATTGTCATTAAAAGTGAAAGTAACAGAAAATCTCAAATTTTGGGTCGTCTCCAGAAAAGTGATAGATGGGAAATCTTCCAATGGGGACACTAGATCTGGTGACCTGGGGGTCCCAAAGGAAAGCCCTTCATTTGCAGACATTCCCTCTCATCTCCTGTTTGGCTATGGGATAGGAAATAAAGGGCGATCTCTGCAATAAGACACAGTTGGCAAAAAAAAAAATCTGATAATGGTAACAACCCTCCTTTGCTGTATCCAAAATTTAAAAAAAAAGGTTTTGCCTATAGTTCTACTTTAATGCATAGAATGCATTAAGGTAGGAAAAAATAAACATCTTCTAGCTTTACAACCACTTTAAGCAGCTGCTAGGCCAATACTTTCTCAAAATCAACTGATCAGAGGCTGCAACCACTGATCAACAAAAGTTTTCCAACATTCCCGATCGACAGAAGTTCATCAAACAATCAACATCTGTGCAACAGGAATGGCTACACAGGGATCGACATTTCGAATTTCAATTTGTCTATGGCCAGCTTCAGTCTTTAATGTTTTTAATAGAATTGTATTAAAGCTGTAATATTTTTTTAGCTTAAAATGGGGAGGAATGATGCAAAAGGTTTATGGAGTCTATGATGAATTCTAATTTAGGGAAGAGATGGTTAAGGATTACTGTGTAAAGCACATGTGTATGCATGATTACTGGCTATATATACATTTAAACCTTCCTGTCAGTCTACTCTGTACTCTACAACCAAGCCCAATAAATAGTGAAACGCATCTGATAGAACAGCTCAGGTAAGGGATGTGATTTTTTTGAAATGAACAAGTGAATGGAGGATATTGGGCTGCATTGGGAATTTTTTTTTTATAAGAATTAGTGGTTGTGAGGCTGTAAATACAAGTAGGTACAGTAAGTATAGGCATGATGATGGTAATTGTCACTGGTGGTCACGGAGTATCAACTCATCTGTGGTAGACAGCGGTGACTAAAATCAATTGTATACATTACTTACTTACCAACCTTAATATATTTCAAATGGACCTAGCATCCTATACTGCAAATGTTTAATGTATAGAACTTGCCTGCTAAGTGATATCTTAGTCTAAAAGGTATTTATTACCTTTTCTCTAGAAGGTTATGACCATCTTTGTTCAGGCAATATCCATGCTCGCCATTCAATGCTTGGACTGAGATGCTGGCTCAGAGATGACCCAGCATCCTAAGTCCTACTGCCTCTGTAACTTTCTGCTATGTTTACTAAGATCTGACACAGATTAGCGCCCTGCACTTGCCATGCCATTTACCTCTTGACTTGATACAAAGCTACAATACAGTCTGATCACTGGAGAAGATGATATTTAAAGTGTTACGAAACCCAGGACCCTGCATTCACTATATCTGGTCTCCCACAGTACACAGAACATGGAAATACAATTATTTTAGTAAATATAAATTGCTAAATACCTTTTCTCACCACCAACTACAGCAGTCTTGTGACTTCTATCAGTGTTCAGCAGAGCACATGTTAAAACTTGTAGGAGGAATTTACATTTTGCTCCACGAGGATGCAGGATCCCTGACCTCTGTCTGGGCAGTGCTGTTTGGCCCTGTGCTGATCACATGCACTCTCCCAAGAAAAAAAAAAAACACCTCTCTAGTAATACACCCCATACTGAGCATGTGACTCAGTTACTCAGTGACTCCACACGATATATCTTATCAGGAGATAAGAGGGGGACACTGGAAGAAGGGGAGGATCAGAGAAGTCAGGATCAAACAGCGTTTTTACACAATGCAGAGGATTAACCCCAAGCATGCATTAGTGCATATACAGACTGATTTTACTGTTGTGGGTTTAGTAAAACTTTAAGTTGGCCATGCACTTTAAAATCTGATGGCACAATATCTGTAACATTTTTAGAATTATCAAAACTATGTAATATGAGGACAAACATAAACAAACCAATTAATATCAAATCAGACAGGCCCTTACAATACATAGTTAATGGTAGATCTAAAGGATATTGTATAATGTACAGTCAGCCTAGGGAAATGCTTCCTCCTGCCTGTAGAAGACCGATGACATAATCTCAACCAAGTCACCGGACTAGAGCTTGAGTATTTTTTTTTTACAGATGAAAAGAGCATTTCTGAAAAATTATACTGTTGCTGTATATTGTAACATATCAGGAATATATGCAGACTTGTAAAGTTACATAAAGATCCATATAACTATCTCCACAGATGTGGTGAATGAAACAATACCCATTGGAGATGACACAAGCCCCTGCTGCACTTCATGCAAATTCACAGTCTCTGCATACATATGTAACATACAGTAATTGATTTATCATATAGTAAAGGGGGGACAAACTACAAGACACAAGTATGTGCATAATTCCCTTGGTGGGAGCTTGCCTTAAGTATTGCACCCTCACAGCAAAGGTTAGAACAGCATCACACTCTTCAATACATTTCACTTTAGAGGTTATTGTCCTTCCAGATAATTTTCACTTTTGATGCTAAATTGGTGCTGTTCATCTTATAATATATATGAATGTTTAAATAATATATAAGAATATATTATATTCATTGAAATTGTATTCAGATCATTTGTACTGAAGACTATATTTTAACTCAAGGAAAACTTACTTCATTTAAAGGTCATGCCTCTTAATGCTAATATTCCAGTTTTTTTGGCAAGTTCATTCACCAACTGTTTTTTTAACCCCACAATGACTATGGTGCTGTGATTTTACTTAGGTCAAGTATGATTCCCATGGCCATTACAAGAAACTTTTATTGTTAGAGTTTTCATGTACATTATCAAAAAATAGTGGGATGCATCAGATTCAAAGATTAAAGGGCAGAACAAGAATGTAAGTGTAAAGATCTCACAGCTGGCAACTCTAATAGCCATAAGAAGTTAGTTATCGGATTTAGCTGCAATGAATGCTTAACGCATTCATTTTTGTGGTTTGCCAATGTGCATTAAAGAAAGTTGCATAACCAATATTATGCCCTTCAAGAGGTACCCTGATGCATCATTTAGTAGATTTGACCCCCTCTGGTTCAATATAATACAATATAATATCTCTTGTCGTGTCAGTGAGTGTCATCTAAATGAATAAAGCTTTATTGTGCACAAATTTAAATTCTGCATTTTTTACCAGGTTACACAAACACACAATATGATAAGCATAACCACACCATTCTTTACACACAAAAGTAGGTATGTATAATAGAATACTCAAAGCTACCAACCACGAATATTGCTGTCCCTCTTTCTAGTCATTTTCCTTTCATTGCTCACTCGTGGCCAGAGACGAGCAACAAATACTACTCTCTACTCTGCTGGTGAATTATACAGTGTATTAGGGAACTGGTAAATTGTGGTTTGAAGATATGGCATAGAGGGTGACTTCTGATCACCCTCCATGATTTAATTTGGATCCTACTTTTAACTTCACAGAGGATTGTAGGCTAGAATTCTCACCATCCTTGATATCTTTGGCCTAATAATAAAGTACAATATTTTTTATCATACTATTAGTACTTATTATTAGGATAGGTTGTAGCCTAAATAGGAAGTACAGTACTTCACTATTAGGGAAAGGTTTGGCCAATATAGAGCACATAGAAAAAAAACTTTGACCTACAGTGCAACCAACCTTAGACTTCTGGTGCCAAGTGCATACTCATTGAGCAATGCGGTATTTATTCTTTAACCTCCTTAGCGGTATGATTATGTCAATATTTCTGTGCTCAAAGTGGTACATTTTTTTGCATGGAAATATGTTGTTTTTTTATTGTAGGCCTGTAATTTTTAGGAATAACTCACTGAAATCTGTCCGAGTCTAGTAAACATCCCGGGTATGATAAAATTTTAAACACGAAATCATAAATTATAATATAATAAATAATCATAAAAAATAATAATATAATAATAATACATTTAATTAAATAATATAATCAAACCAAAAACACTGAAATTTAAAATATAGCGGCAAGTTTGCACATCACTGAGAAAAGTCGCAAAATCGTTTTCAGTGTCTGATGTCGAATTTCCCCACAAATCATTATCACTCAATTCTGCAAGTGGTTCTAATTTACTATTGCTGTTCTCTAGCTGGTCTAAAACCACTTTTGACCTAAAGGTATGCTTTTTGGAAGCCATGGACATTTCTCAGTTTCAAGGCAGAAAGAACGGTAAAAATGCTGGCAGGGCACAGGACAATGCAGTAGGGACAAAGTATATGTGAAATGCTTTGATACAGTAATGTTTTACTATGTGATTTTAGTGTATTTCGTGAATGTCACTCTTTAAAAATTTTTAATTTCCCGCCGGTTCCGGCCCGGTATGTCCCGACGCTCGCAGGGACTGGAACCCGGAAGCCGGAGGAGATGGCCGGGAACGCTGCAGGGGGGACATCGCGGGAGCAAAGGACAAGGTAAGTAAAACAGGGATCACAGAGCAACGCTGTAGGGTAATCCCGAGTTTAGCTTGGGGTTACCGCTTTTGGCACTGATAATTAACCCCGAGCTACACTCGGGAATACTTCTAGGGAGGTTAATTACTATTGTTTACAGAAACAGGCTAAAATCTAAGTTAAAGATCAAACCCGTCCAATATAAATATTTTATTTGTAGAGGACATAGGTAAGTAAACTCTCTGCTATCCATTTTGCCCTTACTATGGTTCCCTTAAAGCTGAAAAAGAGATGCTTCACCTGCTAGAATACCCATACTTTTATTGATTTAGTAAAATGAGATTCCATGGCAAGACTGTGAAACCTCTGGTTGGGAAATGGAAAAGGATGCAACACTTAGGTTAGGTTCACAGTTGAGCAGGTTAGCTGAAGACTGAAAAGACTCTGAGATTGAGCCCTGCAGTCACTTTTGCAGAAGTTGTTTTCTTATTTCGGGTCACAATCCTGCACAATGTCCTTTTGTCTCTTTCGGTCAGTTGATCATGTCGACCATGCTTATGCTTATCAGACGGTGGTTTCCTGAAAACTGTATATGCCATTATAACTTTTGATACTGTACCTTGCGACACTGCAAATACATTGTCAACTTCAGCCAGCTAAGCAAACACCAACAATTTGTCCTCTTTGAAGCTAGGTAATATGAGGCTTCCCACCTGTTAGCTAGGTGTCTCATCACTCAGCGGAAGCAAATGAATGTTACATCACTTCCGCTTTCAACACGAAACATGTCTCTTTCACACCTCCAAATCATGTAGTGTTTTCATTTTTTGTCTAGTCCCTTTGCCTGTGAAATAGTGAAAAATGAACATACTGAAAAACATCAATAGATGATGCTGTAGCCTCCCTGGCTGTATTCCCGAGTGTAGCTCAGGGTAAAGTTTCAGTACCACAAGCGGTAACCCCGAGCTACACTTGGGCTTACCATGCGGCGCTGCTCCGCGTTCCCTCAGTCACTTACCTTGTCCTGCGCTCCCGCGATGTCCCTCCTGCAGTGTCCCTTGCAATGTAATCCGGTGGATGCCGGCATCTGTCATCTGGATTCAGTCCTCTGCGGAACGGCGGGAAATTTGAAAATGACAAAAAGTGACATTCACAAAAATCACTAAAATCACATAGTACAACATTACTGTACCAAACCATTTCACATACATCTTGTCCCGAGTGCTTTGTCCTGTGCCCTGCCTGCATTTTTACTGTTCTTTCTACCTGGAAACTGAGAAATGTCCATGGCGTCCAAAAAGTGTGTCTTTAGGTCAAAAGCGGTTTTAGACCAGCTAGAGAACAGCGATAGTAAATTAGAACCACTTGCAGAATTGAGTGATAATGATTTGTGGGGAAATTCATTATCAGACACTGAAAACGATTTTGCAACTTTGCTCAGTGATGTGCGAACTTGGCGCTATATTTCAAATTTTAGTGTTTTTGATTTTATTATATTATTTAATTAAATTTATTATTATTATATTATTATTTTTTATGATTATTTGTTAAATTCTAATTTATGATTTCGTGTTTCAAGTTTTATCCTACCCGGGATTTTTACTAGACTCTTGTTCGGACAGATTTCAGTGAGTTATTCCTAAGAATTACAGGCCTACAATATAAAGCGCCAAATTTCCATGCAAAATAATGGTACTGCTTTCACCACCAAAAATCTGAAATAATCATACCGCCAAGGAGGTTAAATGCCTTTACAGCTCAGTTTAGGATTAACCATAAGGGAGATAAAATTATTGTTCTTAGACTTGTGTGCATGGCAAAATATCACATGCTTGGAGCAATTGTTTAAATAAACGTGCTGTTTGCTTGTGTTTGTGTTCATATGTGTGTGGGTAGGGTGATGAGAGTGATTTTAATTTATTTTGTTATTTTATTATTTTTTCTTTAGCAATTTTTACATTTTTTGCACTTACCCTTATTGCTATCACAAGTGGGCTAACATCCTGACTTCATTTGATGTGGTCTAGGATTCTCCTGCTCCTCTTGAAACCAAGCAGTGTCTGGCGTGGGGAGCAGCACCCACGAGTATGCTTAAAGGGATCAGTCATCTCTATAGCCAAATGCCCAGAGCCTGCTGAGCAACACAGTCAAGGCCCTGATTTGATTCCAACTGATTTTGAAATAAACAGTTAATTCAAGGAAATTCAACCCACAAACATCTTGCAATTGAAGGAATTTTGCATGGAGAATTGGTCAAAAAGTTACACTGAGTCGATGTCAGAGACTGCTGGGACTACAATAAGTCATTTCTGCTATGGGGGCAATATCAGCTCATTTCTGCTATGACGGCAACATCAGCTTTTTCCACTGTACACCATTTCATCTATTGATATTTTTTGTTGAATAAATGATTGAAAATGCAATTTTTTCTTGTGTTCCTTTTGTATATCAACGTTATCTGTAGGCATTATTTGAATAAATTTCTGAAGTTTGCCTGTTCAAATATGTCGAAAAGTCAACAATTTCCACATATTTATATTTAAATTTTCACATAACTGTGTGTATATATAGACATAAATATTTTCCAATCATGGCATATTTTTCCCCCGGTAAACAGATAAGGAGGGCAGAATGGGCGTTTTGGGCAAATTGTTTGCATAGAAGAGTTTAAGAACTTTGTTCATTCCTTGTCAAGGCATCGCAGAAAACAATTCTACAATAAAAGTTCAAAGCTAAATGCGATTGTAACATTTTAATGATAAATTCTCTTTAATAACTCTGTAGGCAAGCATCTGAAAATAATAAAACCTCAGAAGAATGTATATGATTATCGTTCAGCAAGGCAGTGGATGCAAATATGAGCAGGTAAATATTAATTTTTTCCTTATATTAAATAAAAAAAACTCCTAGTTCGCATCCACCTGTCATGCAGGTTTCTCAAATGTATTCTATCTCAAAGTAATAAAAATGTATTCCCTCAAGGCCTTTAATAATATCCTTTCTATTTTAGCTACATATCTAGTATCACAGTATCATTGCCATAACTATCTAATCCTAATTTAGGATATGAACTGAAGTATCCAGTCTGAAGACATGTTACAGAAATCAGCAGATGTAAAAAAGGCTTTCATTGGTCAGGAATACATAGGAGCCTTCTAACAATATTAGGAGAGCATCGACCTGCAACATAAGAGTAAGAATATTTTGCCTTCCCTTTGTTATGCAATTTACTGATTCCCTAGTATGAAATGGAGATTTTTTTTATTATTTGAACTCACTAGAAAGAAGAAAGATTATACATTCATATTTTGTTGGAATTTATATAAGCATTTACATACCTGTTAGGCATATTTTTAGTTATTAATATGTGTTAAATTGCTAGTTACTGTTAAAGCACAATTGTCATAAAATAAATATTTTGGCTTTAAAAGTTGCCTTCTATACTTCTGAGTGACATCAGCTGGGTCAATGACTCAGAAAGCATACCAGCCGAAACATCACCATGACATGCAGCCAATTAGGATCTCCAGAAGGAAGGTCAGCAATGGCTTCCTTTATATTTCTTTTATGGTTATGTTGATATATTTTTATTGCTGTCCCCAATATTGGGGTGATTAACTACCTCTATTAGTCCTGGTGATCATTGTCACCAGATCTAAATGTGAGCTGTCACCAGAACAAAAAAAGAGGAGACCTTTTCCAGTGAGGACAGTGCTCATGGCTCCCCCCCCCCCCCCCACTGAGTGCCTCCATAGCAAGCTGCTTGCTATGGGGACACTTGTGCATGCTAGCTCCTGAGCCAGCCCTGTGTGTCCATAATACACACAGAGCAGGGCTCAGCCCTGCGCCCTGCCCCCTCATCACTGGCTGTATCTGAGCCAATGAGTAGGGAGAGAGCCTAGGATCTCTTGCACATCACTGGATTGAGATCAGGCTCAGGTATGTATTTAGAGGAGGCTGCAGAGGGAACTGAATGCAGAAGGTTTTTTTTTACCTTACTGCATAGAATCTAGTAAGGTAAAAAACCTTCTGCCTTTACAACCACTTTAACACAAATATGGGACAGTGATATAAAGCTAATGCAGCCAATAATCCATGTATGGGTATCTTCACAATATAGCATACATATACTTTTGTTGTTATCATGCTTATAGAGAGTGTGGTTCGCCTACTTTGTGAGGAAAATTATGTATTTTTTAGGTGTTTAATGTAAGTATTTTACAGAATTTTCTGGAAAATATCAGTTACTGGACAGCAGAATTACTGGGGGTTATTTACTAAACCTGGAGAGTGTAAAATGTGGTGCAGATCTGCAAAGAAACAAATAAGCTTCCAGGTTTTATTGTCAAAGCTTAATTGAACAAGCTGAAGTTGGAAGCTGATGGGCTACCATGCACAGCTGCACCTGATTCTGACTGCACCAGTTTTAGTAAATACCCCCCATTATGTCACTGCATTTGGAGTTAAAGTGATTCTAAAGGTTGTAATAGAAAAAAAAAATAACAAACATGTTCTAATTACCTGTTCTGTGCAATGGTTTTGCACAGAGCAGCCCCGATCCTCTTCTCTCTGGGTCCCCTGCTAGCGGTCCTGGCTCCTTCCCTCAGCCAAGCACCCCTATTAGCAAGCCTCTTGCTATGGGAGCACTCAAATAGGCTCGTCTTGAGCCCTGCTTCTGTAAACGGACATTGTCCATTTACACACGGTGTGGCTTGGCTCCACCCTCCATTTTCTTCTTATTGGCTCACTGGCTGTGATTGACAGCAGTGTGAGCCAATGAGGAAAGAGAGACCTTGGGGAGCCACATCTTTCATACACATCGCTGGATCAAGATCAGGCTTATGTTAGTATAAGGGGGGATTGAGGAGAGAACTGCTTCTGCAAGGTTTTTACCTTAATACATAGAATGCATTAAGGTAAAAAAAAAACTTTCTGCCTTTAGAATCACTTTAACAGTGCCCTTTCCATTCATGCACAGAAATGGGGGACTGAAAACCTGTTTAGAAATAGGGCTTGTGTGCATAGAGGAATGGTGGGGAGGGCTTAGAAAAGGCTGATATTGGTGCTAATCTCACATGATGTTTTGTGAACCTGAATTATATTTAGATTCTACTAGAATCCACTAGAACCCAAAGAGGTTAAGTCCACTTCATTTCAGGTGTGGGGGTTCAAATAGAACACAAGGAGCTTGATTTTTAGGCAGCCATGAGAAATCTTTTGGTCTGGTGTTTTCCCTCCATGCTTATTGGAAGGTAATAATAGGGAAGGTGTTAATTCTGCTGAGCATCTGCATAGTTTATAAATGGCTTAAATAAGGGAGCCTAGAGCCCCATGTGCCTTCAGAATCACCTGTTAGGGAATATTGGTATAGAATATTATAATTTAATAAATGACAAGTATGCATGGTCAAGAATGATTTTAAATCCCAAACTCACATATTCATTGAATTTTAACAATAAAAAGCAGCTCTCCTTGAAATACTCTTCTTCTTTCAGGTGCTGTCCTCTGTAGACTCAGGGTTCTGTGGAAGACCTCTTTTGGGTTAAATGGTGGTCAGCATCATCCAACCCATTTCCCATGAGTCCAGTCCATAATGTATGCAACCCCTGGAGATGCGTCACCAAGTAGCCTGGGATTTCAGTACTCCTTGATTGAGCAGTATTCACATTTCATTACAACCTACTCAGTCCAGAAGTAAGGACCAGGGGCGGACTGACCATTTGGAAACTCGGGCACTGCCCGAGGGCCCGGGGCCAGTAGGGGGCCCCATGAGATGCCCCTGGTACCTTTTTCATAGGCTTTTTTTGAGTTTGGGCAAGGACACAGGGGCCCCATGATCCCCTATTGCCCGGGGGCCCCATGAGTTGTCAGTCCACCCCTGGTAAGGACTGCCCACTGCTGCTACCAGGAGAGAAGGGGAAGAACTTGTGATGTCATTTGACTGGCCCCAAGACTGCAGGAGAAAAATATATATAAAGACTGATTTGAATGTACAAAATATATGTAAATTGCTGCGGAAATTGACAGCGCTATAGAAGTACCTGTAATAAACAAAATAATAATAAATAAAATAAAGTAATTTCATAAAAACAATAAGTGCCTGGGTCTTCAGGGAGGGTGCCCAAAGTATAAATGCTTTAAGAACAGGATTGTATGCTATTATGACCACTTGCCAACCGCCCACCTGCCTGAATTTTACTGTGGGAAGGCTGTTCGTACAGGCACATTCATATAGCTGTACGTCGGCAGTGGCTTCTGGGCTCAGGGCACCCCCCCAGGCTGACTCCCACTGTGGCTGGACACAGTGGGAATTTGTCCGCAAGTTTCAGTCAATGATTCATGGCTGAGATCTGCTGATCAGCTGCGTCCAATCACAGCTTAGAGCCCTGTGTCACAAAACAGGGCTCTGTACAGGGGGAACAATCTGCAAAGCAGGGAGAAGGAGCAAAAAGATATTTAGTAGAAAGCAGCACACATTGCACATTGTTAGGCACACAGGTACCTTTTTGATCACCCCTATATGTTAACCCTTTCCCAGCCACTGTCATTAGTACAGTGACAGTATATAGTATTATCACTGATCATTGTATTAGTGCCAGTTAGTCAGTTAATGTACCTCCAAGCCAGCGTCAGTTAGTGTCAGATTGCCAAACACACTACCACAGACCCACTATAAGTCGTTGGTCAAAGCCATTAACAGTATAAAAAAAAAATTCCAGTTTATATACCATAGTTTGTGGACACTATAACATTCAAACAAACCAAACAATATACACTCATTGTGATGTTTAAAGGTTTTTTTTGGTTATGTTTTATAGCAGAAAGTAAAAAAATATAAAAAAACCAGTATATTTGTTTACAACCTTAACAAATATTATTAATAATATTGGTAAATGTTTCAGGAGCTAATTATAATGGAAGATATATGTTGTAAAAGGTGGTGTTCTGGAATGACATGTTAATATACACATCTTACATTATGTCTATGAATCCCATAGAGGAAACCTGCCAACTACCATTAATAAGCCTCCTTTAACCTAACATGCTGATAACATACAATAGATACAAAAGCTGCATAGCAATGTTCAATACAATATTATATCTCTTGGTATCTGTGGGGCTGGATGAGATACTTATTTGTGAATGCTGCTTGGATTTTTTTTTATGTACACTAACATGTTGTAGGTTTACTGGTCATTTCACAAAGAAGAATCTCACATTCAGCAATATTCAATGTGCACATTAGGACTCACTCAAGAAAATGGTTATTGGCACCTAATCAAACAAATTTTCCGCAAAGGAATCATTTTCTAGAACTTGGAAAACTGCCAGAACCTTACACGACACCCCTACCTGAGCAAACATTTATCCATCTTTATTATTGCCATTTATGAGAGCATCTTTAGTAAATGATGGGCTTGGGACCTATAGATAAGTAATGATTCAAATCCCAGAGTGCTTTGTGATATATATGAAACAATACAAAGTGGCTTGAAGACTGCCAGGAGTTGTCTTCTGTATGTCAGCTAAATGTGTCCTACTACTTTGTCTTGCCTCATTACTGTTAAAAGAAATGGAGATATTAGCAGATATATGCCAGTAAGATGCAAAAGATCTAAAAAAAATAGCTCATTCCACTCTAATATTTAGGGGAAAAAAGTCAGTTTTCATATTTCACTCCCCTCATTAAATCTTTTCCTGCTGCAGGTACCTGCAGCACATTGATCGGTAACATTTTGAAAGCCTCTTTAGCATCAATAGGGTTAAGACAAATTATGCAGCATCTGAGCAGTGGATGCCAGCGGGAGAATTTGGAATATCATTAAAGTACCTCCTGCTTTACTGAACATGTAGTAACTGTGGCTGCAGTGGGAATTATTTGCATAAATTCAAATGACCCTGCTAAATGCTTATAGAATGATGGGTTTGATAGCTACGATAAACCAAAGTAATTAGGAAGGGTAACTTAGTTGGCAGAACTAATATATTACTACTGTCTAACTACCTATTCGTTCTGCTTTAACAGTGCTGAGAATCGTAAAAAGGGTAATTATTATACACAGGGACAATAATTATAGGGAATATAGCTCAGCACAAGGTACAGGAAACACGTTAGATAAAAAGATACACAACATGCTATTCTTTCTATTGTGAAGGGTTTCCTGTTGGGCACAATGATTCTTGTTACTGGTAAAATTCTGTTTCAAAAGATATCTTCTGTTAAGAATTGCCATGCAGTGCAATACTGTTGCTGCCAGCATTCATACCTTTAGACTTTTGTCACTTGTGTATTGATAAGGGGCCCTAAATACATACGTGCGTAGATGCATTCTTTACAACCTTTCTGGGGCAGCATTAGAGTGGAAAAGCCCAGTGTCACCATCGTTATTAGGTAGGTGTTTTTTTAGGACTGAAATATTTGTCTTTCTCTTGACGAAATAAATGCTGAAGGGCATATGGACTGGTATTACCAAAGCAGATGGTTCACATTGTGGAGCCCTTTTGCAATGTACTACCAGCTCATATGCCTAGCCTGCTGTGTTGGTTACTCTCAATAGGTGTAGCATATATGCTGTATATACTGTATGTAGCACTGATGTACATAGTTGTTTAGTGTAACTAGAGCCTCGCTAGAAGCCTGGGTTTAGTTAGAGAGTTTACTTCAAGTCAGGGTTGGTGGGCTCTACAAGTCAGTCCTATGGTATCCCCCTACTCTGCATATTTCTGGGAGTCTGGCCAATTCCAGGTAGGAGGCCTGGCAGTGTGGCCGATCAATCCATAAATATGATAGAGCCTGGCCAGCAGGGGAATTGGGTGGAAGATGGAGTACTGAGATGTGCCGCTGTGTAACCTGGGAGAGGGCCCCAGAGAAGGTCTTGCTTCCAGGCTGGAGGCTGGAATCTGAAGGAGAAAGCAGAAAGAGGGAGCTCTACTGCACTGCAGTCCACCATGGAGGGACAGCCTGCCAAGCTTGAAGAGGAACTAGCATAGCTACAGAGGCCTGAAATCAGTTCTATCCACAGTCCACAGCGACAGGACAAGGACAGTTTGAGTACCTCTACACCTCCAGGGCCTAGAAGGGGGAACACAGCTGGATGCAAGTTCTGGCAAGTCTTCAGGGGACAGTTCATAACTTACACAATCCCTTGTCCTGGGATCAGATATCATAGCTAGGTGGGCTGGTATTTTGAACACTTAGGGGATTTAGAGCTCCTACAAGTTGAGATTTTGTTAAAATCCATTCAAGGGGACTCAGAGCTCCTTCAAGTTGCTGTACTTTGCTAAAGAAACTGTCAGGTTTCCTGATGGACCACAGTCGTTCATCTGCCATTGCTGGAGCATTTGCTAGAGAAGGAAGTTGTCCTCATACCATTATTTTGCAATCAAATTAGGTATCCCATAACCCCTTTACCATATCCAAGTTAAATTCCCTACTAAAATTAAAAAAAACAAGCCCATGGACTGTTTTTTGTTTCTGGATGCAAGTGGAAAATGTATCTTACCTAGCTGTGCAGGAAATAAAGGTAGACCCAAAACCAGAGGCTCTCAAGAGGGTAGCACTACATATACATACAGTACATGCACATACTGTACATATACAGTATATGGGTGGGGATTACATTTTCAGAGCATACCTACCATGTATGAAACTTCCTCATCCAGATTGGACCTCAAAGACTATAGATACATTTGTCTAGTCAGTGCTGTCTAAAAGCGGCATGCACAGATACTGCTGGCTTGGCTCCTGACTTATCACTACCCTAGTGAACACCAATGAACACCAGTATATTAGTGCAGTATCTGTAGCACAGTGCTACCTCCCCAGTGCTTGCAGGTGCAGGCTGCTTTAGAAAAAGCTTCATAGAGGTGCTTAGGGAAGGTGATGTGGCTGAGAAAAAAAATAAAAAAAGTAGAATCAGAAATTATTCATATGATTTCCTCATACTAGTTACATGTTTATCAATTATGAATTCATTAATCCCAGTTGAACAGTATGAATAATTGCAAATTGAAAGAAGAATGCAATATGGAAGTCCTTTCTCGAAACCTCTCTATCTGCTCAATTGCAATAACATTGTTTTCAGAGGTGGCCCTGGAGAACAACAAAGAAGTAAACTTCTTTATGTATGAAGCCAGGTGATGGCCATATCATTATGCCATTCAGGGACATTTACAGATGAGACTATGGTTAATCTTTTTTCCCTCTAGTGCCCAGTACTGGGACTGCTATGTCACTTCCTGTTAGCAGAGTGGATCCAGTTCTTCTGACAGCAGAGGATCCTGGGACCTGTAGTCCTATAGCCCAGCCTTTTCAATCAGGGTGCCTTCAGGTTTCCTCTGGGATGCCTTGACAAAATGTCTATAATTGGCCCAAAAATTGGATACAAGCCAACGGATGGATCAAGCCTGCGTTTTAGTTACACAAAGCCACACTTTTTTAATTATTCGCCATTAAAAACTTCTAGTTTCCGGCATCCTGACAACCAACAACATCATAAGTTGATACGGAGGATGCTGGGCACTTGCACAGAATCATTGTTGGCCCCACCCTGGCCCCTTACCTGCCCTTCTCAGTTAGCACTGGGGTCACATTAGCTGAGTGAGGGTGAGAAACTGAGGGAGAAGAGAAACACTGAAATATTAGCCAGTATCAATGTGCAAAGGTGTGTTGGTTTTATAGGAATAAATCACCTCTAATGTTCGGTGTCCTACGTGTGTGGATGTTGTTTTGTTATATAAAACTATAAGTTTTGTTTTTTTACATTTCAGAATAGAGTGCCTCAAGATTGTGCATCATTTTAAAGGATGCCTTGACTGAAAAAAGGTTGCGAAACACTGCTTTAGCCAATGCACACTGTATTTCTGAGTTCTGATTGAACGACAGCCCTGGCCAAAAGTTTTGAGAATTATAAAAATATTATTTTCCACAAAGTCTGCTTCTTCAGTGTTTTTAGAAGTTGTTAATCAACTTCTGGGCCACATCCTGACTGATGGCAGCCCATTCTTACATATTAAATGCTTGGAGTTTGTCAGAATTTGTGGGGGGTTTTGTGTTCACCCGCCTCTTGAGGATTGATTACATGTTCTCAAAGAGATTAAGATCTGGGGAGTTTCCTAGCCATGGACTCAAAATTTAAATGTTTTGTTCCCCAGGCCAGTTATCTCTTTTACCTTATGTCAAAGTGCTCCATCATGCTGGAAAAGGCATTGTTCATCACTAAACTGTTCTTGGATGGTGTGGAGAAGCGGCTCTCGGAGGATGTTTTGTGCCATTCTTTATTCATGTGTTCTTAGGCAAAATTGTGAGTGAGCCCACTCCCTTGGCTGAGGAGCAACCTCACACATGAATGATCTCAAGATGCTTTACTGTTGCCATGACACAGGACTGATGGTAGCGCTCACGTTTTCTTCTCTGGACAAGGTTTTTACTGGATGCTCCAAACAATCGGAAAGGGTATTCATCAGAGAAAATTACTTTACCCTAGTTCTCAGCAGTCCAATCCCTGCACCTTTTGCAGAATATCAGTCTGTCCCTGATGGTTTTCCTGAAGAGAAGTGGCTTCTTTTCTACCCTTCTTAACAACAGGCCATTCTCCAATGTCTTCGCCTTTCTGTGCGTGCAGATGCACTCACACCTGCGTGCTGCCATTCCTGAGCAAGCTCTGCACTGGTGATGCCACGATCCCCTAGCTGAATCAACTTTAGGAGATGGTCCTGGTGCTTGCTGGACTTTCTTGGGCACCCTGAAGCCTTCTTCACAACAATTGAACCTTTCTCCTTGAAGTTCTTGATGACCTGATAAATGGTTGATTTAGGTGCAATCTTAGTAGCAACAATATTCTTGCCTGTTGGACACTATAAAAAATGGGAGATTGATTCTAGGGAAAGAACGTCTCTACAAGACTTGGCAAATAATATGCTCTCAAACATCTAAAAGCTTGATGTATATGCTACACAAAGGAAACCAGAATGAAATACTTCTCCACTTGTGTTAAACCCCAGAACTGCTATGCTCTATTTACCCATCTGCTGATGACAAGTGCTAGTGCTGTAAAAAAAAAACCTTGGATCTATCCAACACATTTATTGGCATTGCTCACTTATCATACATTATTGGCAAACTGTTCATACCCTTATCCATCAACTGTTTGACTCCTAGATTCCTTTTACTTCTAAAACATACTGTATCTCCTGGGCCTACCTCTGCCTGACATTTTTAAGTCTAAACATTTGCTGACACATATACTTACATTGGCCTGAAATACAAATGGAATACCTTATGTTTTCCCTCAACAACTCATTGGAAAAAATATAAAAAGGTTTTGGAGTTGTGACACCATATGGAAAGCCCTTCATGAGTCCACTAACCACCTGCCCCAGGCCTAGTGTAACTAAAGCTACAACCAACTCCACTTACTCCTTTAACTTCCTGTAATTATCAAGACCAAACTATCTACCACTACTATGAGTGATATAGCAGAATATGCTCTACCACCATAAGTCAACTTGTGCCTCGCATAATGGAATGTACCCTATCTACTGTTTTATTTTGAACAGCTAAACCACCTTACTTGCTTGAAATGTATATCCTTACCTGAATTAAAGTTTGCTACCTATGATTTATGGCTGTATGCCTAAAATTTACTATTGTTTTGTGTTTTTCTTGAAAATCAATAAAAGTCATTTATCAAAAAAAATCAAATCAACACTGTATGTCAATTTTACTTAGTATAAAAAAACTATAAAAATGGTATAAAAGCATAAAATTTATACAAATTCCCTTATATTCAGGAATGGTGGATGAGCATATGTGATAACGTTTTGTAATATGAAAAGCCCAGGATCACCTGCCAGCCACTTGTAAAAGCAATTTGTCTTTATTGTCTCTCAAAAGAACCAAACAAAAACAGTTTTCTTCAGCAAAATGGCCATGATGTCATCCATATATAATGAAGTGTATTTCCAATGCCAGCTTAGTGTTTTATCCATTGCCCTCTGTTAGGTAGCCAGTGTAGAATGTGAGTTGAAAATGCAGTCTTTTCTCTGGCTTCCTTAGTTAAAGGTATCTGCCAGTATCCCTTGGTAAGATCTATGGTGGTAACATACCAGGCTGGTCCCAACCTCTCAATCAGTTTGTCCACTTGAGGCATATCTCTTTCCTGTGTAACTCTGGAATGCAATAGGGTTTTACTTGGACCTTCCCATTAGGTTCCATGTCATGCTCAATTACCCCGGTAAAGCCAGGCAACCCTGAAAAAACCTCCCTATTTTACCTGTTCAGTTTGTAGCTTGGTTAGGGTGGTAGCAACTGGGACTAATTGGAATCACTAGTAACCCGTGCTTGGATACTACTACATAAATACCAAGAAATGTGCTAAAAAAAAAATAGAGCTGCTACTTCTATAATGGTGCTGACCTTTAGCTTAAATGTAATAGCAATGAAGCGCTGCCCAATTAAACGTGCAAACCTCTCAAAATATACATATCAATAAGTTCATGCAAAGTGCTCTCTCTAACAATATTCTACAAATGACACCAACATCATAATTGTGTGAACAAATATTCATTAATTTAAATTAATATAGTCTCTTAATGTACAAATGTGCAATAATTCTTCATAAACTGCAACAAATCCTTGGTGCTCCCCTCCGGTGGTCCCATGTACTCACCAGCACCCATGGACTCTTATGAGAACAAGACTCTATCGCTCTTGTGTGTTATCCTTATTCTGATCCTGTTGTCGGGTTCCCATACATGAGTATAAACTCCTCATAAGATTGTATATAGAGAGGAAAAGGGGGCCCACAAATACCATTTACTCAAGTTAAAGGTAAAATTGTGTTCCACTCACATGTACTGACATATTAAAAAGCATACAAACGCCGTACCGGAAGTAGTGCAGTAGTTCCACCAGCCAGATGTGGCATCACCAATGGCTCTCAACTGACGTGTTTCGCCCCTCCCACTGGGCACACACATGTCACATCTGGTCGGTGGAACACACACTGGTGCTCTACTTCCGGTGCAGCGTTTGTATGCTTTTTATTCTGTCAATACATATGAGTGGAACACGATTTTACCTTTAACTTGTGTGGGCCTCCTTTTTCTCTCTATATACAATCTTATGAGGAGTTTGTACTCATGTATGGGAAGCTGACAACATGATCAGAATAAGGATTGGACGCACGGGAGGACTACAAATCCCAGATCTAACACGCAAGCACGATAGACTCTGGTGAGTAAGTGGGACCACTGGAGGGGAGCACCAAGGATTTGTTGCACTTTATGAAGAATTATTGCAGGTTTGCACATTAAGAGACTACTTCATATTAATTTAAATTAATTAATATTTGTTCTCACACTTATGATGATGGTTTAATTTGTAGAATACTATTATAGAGAGCACATTGCATGAACTTATTGATATGTATATTTTGATGTATTTCCACATTTAATTGGGCAGCACTTCATTATTATAACAGCAACTGGGACTAAGTTTACCAATACAGGGGGCTTCAAGTCAACCTATGCCAGGGAAGCTACCTGATCTTGGTCCTTCCAGGGTTTAAACAGATTCACATGGTAAATTTGGTATGGCATTTTCTTCTTGGGATGTGTACTTTAAAATGTTCCTCATCAACCTTTCTACCACCTTGAATGGCCCCTGCCACCTGGCCAGGAACTAAATTTGGAAGGTTTTACACTCTTTTCTGTGCTTCTTCTGACTTCTGTAAATGCTCCTTTACTAGAGGCATCACCTTGGAAATTCTCTCTCTCATTTGGGTGATATGCACTGCTGCCATTTTAAGTGCAAAAGACTCACTTTTCCGAGTTTCTTCAACTGCTTGACCTCTCAAAGGCTGTATGCCCTTTATTGACCAGAGCACTTTTTGCTATTCAGCACTGTGCTATTTTAACTGGCAATTGTGGGGTCATGCAGCACTCTAAACAAATTAAAATTATATCATTTGTTTTCACACAAATAGAGATTTCTTTTGGTGGTATTTGATCACCACTGGGTTTTTTATTTTTGTGATATAAACAAAAAAAAGACAGAAAATTCAGAAAAAACACCCACAATATTTTCTACTTTCTGTTATAAAACAGTGCTTTATTCACCTTTATTATGTCTAAATATTTCTGGACCATATCAACATTGAGATACTGTGGATCATTTAGAGGTGTGTCAATATAATCCCCATTATGGATTTGATCTCCCGTTACCGAACCTGGCCTGTGACCTGTTTATCCTTCTGCCTGTCGCTTGTATCGTCCTGCCTCCACCGTTACCGACCCGGCCTGTCCGACTTCGCTCACTCAGCCTTCTCACATCAGGCTCTCACCTGCTATATACCTCCGGCAAGTGCTTCTACCACAACTGATTGCACCCGGGGGATGCATCCTGGTTTCGGCCTGTTCCAAGTCCATCCCCACCATCAGGGGCCCTGGTGAACAAGCAGGTCGGGGCTTAGATTCCGCGCCTTGGGGAATCCCGGTCTGTGGAGCGCTAGATGCTACCGCCGGCTGATCCATAATATGACATGGCGGCATTTGCTGGATCACCCAATGGTGGTGAGAGCACTATGCAGTTCCAACTAACCTCTTCACTATCACTATATGGGCTTGTTTTTTAATACTACATTGTAAGTGCAATTTTTTAAGCAATAAACGCCTATGCATTGGGTAATATGCCATTGGAGCGGTTTTGTTTTTGCTTCTTTCACATGATACAGTTGAAAGTGGAATAACTAATATATGGAGGATTGAATCGTTTGGCCAAACTTATAGAGAGATATGTTTGGAGGACCTCCCAGATTGCATCATTTGGAATTACTCCTTCCTGCTTGCATTTATTATCCATTTGGTGAGTGTACACCCGAGTGGGGGATACACTGAGAGCACGGAAAAAAGTTTTAGTTTGAGCACTATTTCTTTCTTCACGGGACTTTCTATCATTTTTTTTAATTCTTGGATGTGGACTTTATTATTAATATTTTATTAGTGACCACATCATATATTTTATGTGATATCATTTTTTGTTTTTTATTATTTAATATGCTTTTTTAAATGCTGATTTTTCATGTCATTTGTTGTGTATGAATATGGGTATGTAGGTTACTGAGGTCCCTCTCAATATCCACCCAGAACTCATAACAATATTATTTTGACACTGCAAAGTGTTTGCACTACTTTTTCACTATACACTGTGTGGAATAGGCATGGGCTAAATGTCCCCACATACAAAGTCCTCTCTACTGGCCCCACCTCCTCCCATGTCAGCCCTGCCCCCTCAAAAACTGGCCCCACCCCTCCCCCTTAGCTCAGTCAGAGTCTCCTCCTGAGTTGTTTCCTCCCCTCCTCGGGCTCCTCTGCGAGTGGCTGCCAGGTGAGTCTGCTCTGCTCAGTGCCATGGTGTCCTGTCCTGAGCCAGGCTACCCCTCTCCCTTGCCTCTGACAACTCTCGCAGCTGTGGCAGAACTTCTTGAATGGGGGAGGGCGGGTCTGCTGGGTGTTGTA
The DNA here is from genome assembly GCF_062004578.1 of Staurois parvus. Lineage (NCBI taxonomy): Eukaryota > Metazoa > Chordata > Amphibia > Anura > Ranidae > Staurois > Staurois parvus. The sequence continues at coordinate 20,751,433 of NW_028317813.1, read as the reverse complement.
GTGTGGGCAGTGATTGACAGCTGTGGAGTTTTCAAACCCCAAATACCCTTCCTGCATTTCCCAGCCAATGCTCCAATATGGAGAATATGGAGGAAGAGCAGTGCTTGTGAAGTCTCCACCACTGCAGCCAATCAGAGCCAGCTCTGAGTACTGTAAATACGTGGATGCCCACTCCTCCCTCCAGTGCTGACAGCTCACTACTTCCCAAAAACCCCCTTCATGGAGTCCTAATCAGCTCTACTGTTTACACAACTCCTTCACTCCTCTCCACCTCTTCACTCTAAACTATAACCTACCTTCCCACCCTAAATAATAACCCCCTCCCCACCTCTCCAACCTAAAAAATAACCCCTTCCCCACCCTAAACAATAACCTCCCTCCCCTCCTCTCCACCCTAAACAATAACCCCCCTGCCCACCTCCTCACCCTAAACAATAACCCCCCCCTCCCCACCATAAATATATTTTTAAAAGTTGAAAAAAAAATGTTTGTGTTTTTTTTGTTACATATTGTCACCACCACACCAGTTATATGATGATGCTGTACTGCACTGGTGACAGTATGTAAAAAAAATTAAATTGTAGAAAACATTTTTCTTTAATTTCTTCATTTTCCAAAAAATTGTGACAAAAAAATTACAAATTCATAAAATTCACCATGTCTCTTACTAAATACCTTGGACTGTTTCTTTTCCAAAAAAAGGGTCATTTGAGAGAAATTTGTGCTGTTGTGGAATTTTTGGGCCTCAAGAATTGAGAATTGAGGCCATCAGTAGATTAGGACTGGTTGACTTTCTGTATATACCATAGTTTGTGGACTCTAACTTTTCTACAGACTAAATAATATACACTGATTAGGGTTATTTTCACCAAAGAAATGTATCAGCATACATTTTGGCCTAAATTTATGAAGAACAAATATTTATTTGCAAAATGTTATAACAGAAACAAAGAAAATGTTTTTTTCTCAAAAGTTTCGGCCTTTTTTGTGTGAAACAAATTATAAAAATGTCATATTGGTACAGTGTTGCATGACTGCACAAGTGCCATTGAAAGCGCGACAGCACTGAAAGCTGAAAATTGGCCTGGGCAGGAAGAGGTTAAAGATGTCAGGTATTGAATCGGTTAAAGGGATGGTACTTAAGTCCACCACCATAAAGATTGGACCCCACCATGTAGCTGACAGAAAATTTAGATCAAGGAGAGTCAATTAATTATGGCATGCTTTTCATGGTGATCACCCACCATGTTTGTTCATAGCCAGAGACCTCTTTACAGGTTACACACAAGTGCACAGGTGAAGATGTTCACAGGTTGCTACCAGGCAGGAAAAACTGTCTCACTATTGCTTATCATTTTCTATGCTGTTTATTGCAAATATGATTCTTTGCATGATGCACGTATGTGGTGTAATGGTTAGTTGTGAGTCACTATAACCACATGCTAATAACTGCTGCTCAGTTTAAAACCATAACCCTGTCCTTCATTGACTGATTCATGATTGCATAATTTCTCACTGTTTTAGATAATAAATGTTGAAAAGATAAAAAACATAGTACCCTAAAATATTTAAGAAGACAGTACACTGGAGTTTTTGGTGTATTATACTGTTATTTGATGTTTCTTAACATAGAGTATGATGGTAAATTGCACCAAAAGATGAAGCAAAAGTGTATTTTTCACAAAATGCATAATCATGCATGATGTTTAAAAAATATAACATAACAATAATTATTCCTAAAAATGGTGGGAAAAAATGGATTCTTTTTGTGTCTTTCATGTTTGTTTCCCAGTAGTTTGGTGCATATTTTATTATTTGCATAAAACACTGGATATTGCACCCCAAACACTCCTGAAACAGGATGGCAAGCAGCAAAAGGGGAAAAATCTGGCTTGTCTGGAACTGCCTGGAATTGCATCAACTGTGCCTATAGTCATGTTAAAAGACTGGAAGAGATGCAGACTTTCACCAGAAGTGACACATCAATTTCCTCTAAAATAAAGGTGTGTTTATCTCAGTCTATGAATATGAACCCATGCAATTCCCCCCAAAAAGTTAAGTCACTAGTAAAGGTTTCTAATAAAAAGAAACTTCTTATGCGGAGGCAAACTTTAAAAAATCCATCCTACACCCGTGCTTTAACATCTTGCAGAGATTACTCTGAGTATTGCAAAGGAAGTTTTGATTTACTAAAAGATTAATCTACATAATCTCCCACATAAACTAGAGTTGTCCGTGATCCCATGAACAACATCCCTTGTGATAGCTGTGAAAGGTCCTTTTTATGGAGACATCTTCTGGTTTCTGATGTCACAGGGGGGAGGTGCAATGGAAGTTCCTCTCACTCTGTCTAGTCTAGGGCATCCAATGTGAACAGTTGCATCGGAACCGTGCTGCTCAGTGGGATGGGAGAGCCTGGTAAAGGCAGCTGGCAGTGTCAGAAGGGGAGACCCATTTAAAAGTGATTGGGCAGCTGTATAGTCTCTTGGACCACTTTTACATTGTAGGGAATTGCTGGCTGAAGAAAATGACTTCTGGATCATAGCTGCAGCTGTAACCATGACCCAGATATCACTGCTTTCGTCCAAGGACATACAGATATGTTCTACAGGATGGGAAGTGGTTAATTTACCTTCAGTTCAGCTTGCTGCATGTGCTGCCAATAGCCATGCCCCTGCCCCGCCCCCATTGAAAGTTCCAATTTTTGAAAATAGGCTGCCAAGGAATACTCAAATGAAAAAAAAGGTTGGGAACCATTGCTCTAAACCTACTGATAGGAATCCACCCTTACATTTTTGCAGTGGATATCCTCAATATGTGGTTGAAAACATACTTGTTTTACAGTCTGTACTAACACAGAGACTGTGACAAACAAATTGAAATAATGTGTAAACTTGAACAAGGTATCCTATCTAGATAGTAGAGAAAGCACTCTTACATACCCAGAAAAAAAGTCAAATCTGAGGTTCCAGGTAACACAAAACGTGACAGTGTTTCATTTGTCCAGGTGTACAATTTTCTATCTGAGAGGTTCAAGTAAATTGGGAACAAACACATCCTTTAGAGCAACACAAATCTTTGTGCTAAGGTAACAGATTGCCACTTTTCCACTTTGGTGATTTAAAGAAGAACTATGTAAGTTCAATCTTGAGGCACCCAATTCTAAAATCTAAAAAAAATGATCTACAGGTTTTACATAATGCAGCAACATCCACATACGTAGGACACCCAGTTTCAGAGGTGATTTGTTCTTCCAAAGCAAATACAACTTTGCACACTGGTACTGGCTAATACTCCAAAGTTTCTCTTCTCCTTTAGTTTCTCTCGCTGACTCAGTTAATGTGACCCCAGTGATGGCAGAGAAGGGCAGGAGAGGGGCAAAATGGATGCTGTGCAGGTGTAGGACATCCTCCTTATCAAGCGATGATATAATTGGTTGTTAGAATGCCAGCGGCTAAAAGGTTGTAATGGTGCACAATTAAAACTTGTGGCTTTGAGTAACTAAAAGGCAGGATTAATCCACTCGCTGGCTTGGATAATATTTTTGGGCAATTTTTAGGCATTTTGCCAATGCACCCCTGAAGAAACCTGAGGGCAACCCGGTTGAAAAAGGCTTGCTTAAAGTCTCCCTGCTCCATCTGAATGCATGACTGTTATGATTTGGCATAGCCTTGGCTCTTCTTGGTGGTGCTGAAGCTGTCCTTGTCATCCTGCCTACCACACAAACCCATTGGAGAGCGAGGCTGCGTGACAAATTGATGGTCCAATAGGAATGTACAGGTGGTCGAAGGAAGGATTCTTTTTCTCTCTTTTTCTTTTTGTACCTGTCAGCAAATATTTTTTTTAAGTAACTGAGCACTGGAAGCTGTGCCCAAAAGAATGCCAAGTAGATGGGAAAACGCTAGTCATCAGAATTGCCTGTGGTGTCTCTGTAGCTTATATTTCCCCCATTATGCCTTTTAATGCACTGTGTATCTATGTGGAGGCAGGCATGTGGAAAGGCAGGGCTTCTAGGACAGTGGTTGTGAACCTTAGTGGGACCAGGGCTCAGTAATTTGTTTCCCAAAAATATGCCAGGCTCTACCAATAAAAAAAAGTTATACTCATACAATAAAAGTATGGGAATGCAAAATATTTATTTAAAATGTACAGTAAGATACACAGTACATAAACTTATCCAGGTCTACATCATAGGAGGTTCTCAGCACCCATCTGACCCACTAACTAAAAAAAGGCACACATTTATGTTTCCTTGAAACCAGTAATGCTCCTTCCTTTTCTCTATCGGATCACAAATTTGGCAACCACCAGATAAAGAAAAACAAAAAATGCAAAATGGTGATATGTGGCAAACTAATAGGCAATTGTGGCACTATATGAACAAAAAACTGGCAATTTTGACAATATATGAGTAACTGTGACAATATGCAAGCATCAACAGGCAATTATTACAAAATTTTGCAAACAATATGGCAATGGTGACATTAAAGCACTCCACCAGCAAACCCTCAACATTTCTCCAGTAAAACACCCTACCAGCAACCCCCCATTTCCCCAGCACCCCCACAACACACATACATACATACACACACACACATCTTTTCCCTTAAAAATGTTCCACCAGCAAACACTTACCAGGTGACATGAGATATGCTCAGGAAGGTAGTTGATGCTCGCTCAGCACCTTCTAGCCCTGTTGGTTGCAAATGGGCCATGGGCAGATTAATATTCAGTCACTGGCTCAGTCCAGGATCCCAGAACTAGTACTCTTGAGCTCTTCTCCCCCTGATTCCTGCAGTTCATCATTCCAGGGACATTTTGATATGGCTGGATGTCATTCCAAACAAAAAAAATACAGTTTTCACAGGGTACCATTTAGGCATTTTTAGCATTTCTAGATGTTACTTATAACATAGCAAATCTTCACTATGTGAGTTTCAGGTCCACTTTAAAGTGTTACTTTAAGTTGACAGCTAGCACTTAGCATATGTGTACCTTATCAGTTTACTCAAAATTCAGAAATTGCTTGCACAGTCTTTTTTATGCAAGTCCAAGTGGGAATATGTGTGCTCTGTTTCTTGGTGGCTCTAGAGGTAAGGCCATATGGATACATAGGGTGAAAAATGACACACGTCCATCAATTTCAACCAATTCAACCATTTATTTTCAATTAATGTATAAATATACATTAATATACACATCATTATTTTAAATAACCTGTTAAAAGTGTAATATGTTAATCTTGTGCTAATAATATACAGAGATATTTTCTAATAAACAGTAGAAGAAAAATAGGCACAACAATATCGGAAGCCAAGGGCATAATACAGAGTAATGTCAATGTAATTATTCCTGTTTTTGTTTCCATCTGTATGTTTGTCTGTTTGGGTGTCTGTGCTTGTGGATTGTGACTCTGACACCAGCCCTGCGGTCCCTACTTTGAATGCATCCCTTGTGGTTTCACTGTCTGTCCTTGTCACCAGCAATTAGGATCAGGGCGAGCCCAAGATGGAGTGAAGGGTCTGCTGAGGCACCAGATCTTAGCTAGTGTCTTATAAAACCTGGCAGCTTGAGAGCACCATAGCAAATGAATATTAAAAGCTATAAATGCAGGGACAAGCTGGGAGTGAGGAAAGAACTTGAACCAACTGGGAGATTAAAAAGATGTTAAGAATCACCTCTAAAGGGCATCACCAAGGGTAAAGCTGAATGAAAGAGAGGTGATAAGATGATGAGTAGGGGTGGAGTAAATCTGAACAGGTCACAGCATCCTTTCTTGTATGTAATTTCCATAGTGACTATTTTAATGTTATGCGTTACCACTGAGATATTAAACAGACACCATAACTTTTTTTTGTCTTGTAAAAAGGCAAACATCGAGAGCAAGAGGATGAGAAAAGAAATCTGATGGAAAGAGAGTAGGTAGAGAAAGAAAAGAAAAATATAACAATGTGTGCAAAAACCCGAGAGAGTCAAGTGAAGCTGATGTTAAAGTGATACATTTTATTAAAGTAAACCCATCACAAAGCAGGACAATTTATTTGAGAATATAATAAAACTGCATAAAATGTTACCTTGCGAGAAAACGGCATACCAAAATGAACGGTAAATACAAATAATTAGGCAAATGAAATTCTATGCTAATCTAAATTCTATCTAAATTCTATGCCAATGTAATGCCCAGGCTCTTTGATGAAGTCGGAAGTGACGAAACGCGTCAGCTGGTCGGACGTAAACCAGAAGTTGCTGAGTGGCTATTGTGGAGAAGGTTTTACACACCATGCTTTTTTTATGAATGAATACATGCTGAGATACAAAAATTTATTTGTAAGAGTAATTTTAGCTAAATAAATGGTCAAATTTCTACTATTGCCTACTAGACTGTATTACTTTGTTCTGATATATGTTATGATGCCATCAGAGATCATATATACTCTGGAATGAGAAGAACCTAAATCAATTCAATGCTGGTTGATTCTTACTGTCTGGTAAGGTGCATGATATATGAGGTGGCAGTTTATGTGTTCACATACACTTGTAATTTGTGGAGACGTGAGGGGAGCACAAGAGTGTATATATTGCTTTAAGGATATTACACTATATTCAAATTTTTTGGAGGTACATCTCCTACGCTGAGGTGGACAGATTGAGAAGTGAAGTCACGGAGTGATTTAAAAGTGGAATTGATTAAAGCTTTTTTCAAGTTTACATAGGGTAAGAGTAAGGATGACCGTTATTTAGAAGTGGTCACAAGGTCACAAGTGGAATTTTGCACGATTTATCACGAGTTTGGAAGTGCGTTTCGTGCAATATATCACACGTTGGAAATAATGCACTATGTGCGATTATAATTTTTTCTTTTAAAATTTTTTTGAATAAGTACTGCTTAGACCTTGAAGAAGGGGACATACCCCGAAAGCTTGTCCTCAAAATTGTATGTTAGTGCAAATAAAAAAAGTATCACGGACAGTACTCAATTGTTTGAATAAGAAGAATTCTTACATTTTGGAGGAAGAATATTATAATAAAGAAGAAAATTATGATATCCACGGTTTTTAGGACATTTACACATTTAGACGCTAAAAGACTTGGTCTGTGATAGAACAGACAGAAGGCCCAAACCTGAGGGCCAGAGCAGCAGGGAGCTGCCAGAAAGAAGACTGCAGGGGTACAGCGTTTATACATAAACACAGGGATGCTGTGTTATATGGTCAGTAGGATCAGGGTGCAATGCCTGAGAGGCAGTGCTGTTAAAGAGAGCCAGGAGGCTGAACATCACTGTATTTTGTGTTGATGGTGGAGTGGAAACCCCTGCAAGGGCAGTCATTTTGTTCTTTTAGGATTTTGTTTTTTAATTAAAAGTGGGCCAACAAGCCTTTAAGTGGCATACCTGGAGTTGACTGTACTCACTGGTTAGCTCTATGCTTGATCTCCACAACCCTCAAACATTAGCGTATTTAATGACAATAGACCTTCTAGAACATGCTAGTTAACTTATGTGGAACACTTTACCAATTGACTTGGTGGTCTGGAAGACCATCTCTGATACTTGTGAAATAGATAACAGACCAGATTTGGCACATTGCCTGCAGATCCAGTTCTGAACAATATGTTCATCAATATTCATAATAGGCTATCTGGGTATATACCCAGTGGTGTATTTAGGTTTTGTGCTGCCCTAGGCAACAAAAAAAAAAAATCAGCGCCCCTGCAGAGAGAAACTGGCATTGACCAAAAACACCCCTGCCTCCCACCTGAGAGAGCCTTCCACTACCACTGCCCTCCCATACACCAGCCACTATCCCCCCCCCTAGCGAGAGAGAGACACTCACCTTAACAGCTCTGGACATCCCTGGGAACGAGAGTTGGGCTGTGCGTACACCGTCATGAAACCCGCAGCCTCTCTCGGAAACCACCTGGTCCCCATTCCGCGTGTGTCCCTTCTTCCATCCATTCTTCCAGGGGACAGTGCTGTCCCCCCTGAGAAATGTCACCCTAGGCAAATGCCTTGTTTGTTTTGTAGTAAATACACCCCTGTATATGCCTCTCTGTATGTCTTCTTTGGATCAAAATGCTCTTATCACCTAGATGTTTATATGGTACTGGCACATTTTCATTATTTCTAACCTGGGAAAGTTAAGGAAATACAGAATTATCGTAGTGGCAGTGATGTATTCCCAAGGTTTTATTATTGATTACAGTAGTGTCTGTTGCTTTGGTTTTGTTATTGAATATATGATTATGTGTGCTGTCATTCTTGAGCCCTCAACGGAGCCTGTCTATGCAATGCATGCATACCTCATTATGTGTTTCAATATCCGTCCAGGCTCTGACCAGCTTTTGAGACAGACAGGTGGCATATTATATCTTATGATTTTATTGGAATGCCAAGGCCTCCCACATCCAATCACGACCTGCTGTGTTATTTTTATCTCTTGTTGTAAAAAGAAACGCAATACATATTTGTGTTATCCTTTTCATATAATAATTTTAATGAAAGTAGAATCTCTTGTTTATTTCCCTTACTTGACTGGATGTTTGAAATAGACATAGGTCAAACATGCTGGCATAACACTTACTAGCATGATAAAAACCTAATTCCAGCTCAAACTTTTTTGATTTAAAATAGATTAAAAAAGGATAAAAGCCTCTGTCTGGTTTTTATTGCTACAAAAATTGAAAATGAAGTGCCACACCAGTGCTAAGAAGTCCAGAAACAACTTTATTCTAATAAAAGTCAGGGGGACAATCCAAAAAGTATTCAATATGTTTTTGGGGTCCAAGAACACTCCCTTCATTGGGTTAGATAGAACATAAGAACAGCACTTTTAAAGCCTATAAAAGTAATGTGGCTGCTTTAAAGCTGCCTGGATCACATTTACCTTAAAGCTGATCACCAGCTAAAAAAATCAATACCAAGCTCACTGCTGCAACAGCCATGAGCTTTTTTAACCACTTGCTGTCCAGTGTATGTATGTAGGCAGGTGCAGCCTGTATTCTCCACTGCAGGTGGGGCTCGATCACAGTGGCAACGCAGTTGGAAGAAGAAGTTGAGAGAAACTGGGTTTTTCTATGATTTCCTTGGTTACTTGGGGCAATGATTCAGTTGGATGCTCATGTCCCATGTGACCCTGGTGGCCATCTTGGGTCGGGTAGAGTCTATTAAAACTCTGACCCCTGGGTTTGGCATGCCTTATGAAAGTGGCTATTGTAGGGACAGGTTCCCCATCTGTCAGGGACAGTGCTAGGGAAAGGGAAAGGTTTCTATAAAATAGGAAAAGAGCAGGGACTATGTCTACCTTCTCAGGGCTAGACCAGCCAGGCCACACTCAGCTACTTCTACCAGATGCTGTTGACATCCTTGTGTCCTCAGACTGCTGAGAGAGACTGCTGTACAATTGTAAGTGACATCGGACAGGTGAGTCTCCCCACCTGGCCTGTTTGTGCTGTTGACCTACTGTTTCAATACATCCTTCTTTGCAAATTAGGACCCTGTGTGCTTACCACCTGCTGCAGCTATCCAACGCCGAATCTATATGTCTTGGACAGCAAGTGGTTATACCAGGAGCATGACTGCAGCTGCAGGAGGGAGAGGCACATTCTAATCCCCCCCCCCCCACTTCTTGGCCAGCATATAGTCCTTTAAATCGATACCAGAACCTCATCCAAGATGAGGCAATTATTTTGCCACTACAACAAAAGCAGAAATAAAAAAATGCTGGTAATTACATTTCCCAGCCAGCATAGGATGGCCTCAATATGTCCCCCAAAATACATATCAGACTTTTAAGGGAGAGAGTTCAGGCTTCAGCTTACACAGGTCTTCCCTTCACACAGCTGGGGGCTTATCAAAGTGGCAAGGGAGAAAAAAAAGTATGTGCTCCTGGGGAGGGGGGATTCAAAATTATTTTAAACACCTTTGGATAGAGTGGTGTAGGATTAGGGCCGGATCTAGGGTGGTGCTGGGGTTAGCTAAGCTATGTTTTAGCTGAACCCCCTCCTAGATTTCTGGTGCCATCGCCTGTGTTGTCAAATGCCCATCTCTCTTCTCACAGTTCCCAGAAACCCAGTCCCTCTCCCATCCTCAGCACAAATGGGAGAGGAGAGAGGCTGAATTGTCTTTGCCTCCCCCTGGCCCTCCCCCAGGCCCTCTCCAGTCTGTGTAGTGTCTGTGAAGAGAATGTGTGGGTGGGAAATTGTATACAGAGCAGCCAGCAGCTGTATTGTGCTGATTCTGATGAGCCAGTGATCCAGGGACCATCCAAGTGAGTCCGCCCTCCCTCCCTCCCTCCCTTCCTTCCTTCCTTCCTTCCTTTCCCCAAATCTATCTCCCTCCCCTCCTCCTCTTTCCTATTTTGTTCTGCAGTAATAGCTTTTATGAGTGCAGCTAAAAGAGTTTAGTTTTGTCATCAGCCTATTGTAGTTGTTGATCCCATGTGATATTCAATGAGTTTACAGTGGTGTGCTGAAATTTGACTGCAGTGTGGGTGTATCCCCAGTTTTCCTGCATGTTATCCCCGGTTTTAGCTATGGTCCTATTGATTTCTATTAAGCTGACGGTTTTTGCCATGTTTTCTGAAAGTGTACCAAAGGTGCAGCATGCAGGACATGTGGTGAAAACCCGCAACCTAATAGAAGTCAGTGGGACTGCGGCTAAAACCAGGGGTACCATGCACATAATCTGTGTAAAGTGTGCTGTTTTTTACTAATAAATCTCTTAATTTCTCATCCCTGATTTGAATTCATCTGATGGGAACAGATGAGACAAGGTGGCAAATATAAAAAATGGAAAAAAAGATGGGAACTATAGGGAAGCCGGGGAGTTCAAGAAAAAATGATGAAGTGCCTACAGGACATTCTGGAAGGGTGCTACCTAAGGCAATACTGTAGAATACAAAAGAAAAAAGGCTACACACCTAAAAGGCTAACCTCAAAACATATTTATTCATAGAAAATATACAAAGTAAAATCACATTGCATTGGGGACTTGGTGCTCACTCCCAATCATCAAGACCCCCCACCCCTGGCATGGAGGGAACCTCCCTCAAAGGACACTCACTGATGGTACAAAGAGTATCCCCTGTGTGTAAACTACACCCGCACTTCCCCGATGGAAACCCAAATCACCCACCCACGCAATCACAGACACCCCCAAATTCTACATCTGATAGTGCACATTAGACATACTCCATTGGATAACCTCACAGATATACAGGTGAAACTCAAAAAATTATAATATCGTGCAAAAGTTCATTTATTTCAGTAATGCAACTTAAAAGGTGAAAACGAATATATGAGATAGACTCATTACATGCAAAGCAAGATAGTTCAAGCTGTGATTTGTCATAATTGTGATGATTATGGCTTACAGCTCATGAAAACCCCAAATCCACAATCTCAGAAAATTAGAATATTGTGAAAAGGTGCAATTTACTCGTCTCAAAGTGTCCCACTCTAATCAGCTAATTAAGCCATAACACCTGCAAAGGGTTCCTGAGACTTTAAATGGTCTCTCAGTCTGGTTCAGTAGGAATCACAATCATGGGAAAGACTGCTGACCTGACAGTTGTGCAGAAAACCATCATTGACACCCTCCATAGGGAGGGAAAGCCTCAAAAGGTAATTGCAAAAGAAGTTGGATATTCCCAAAGTGCTGTATCAAAGCACATTAATAGAAAGTTATGTGGAAGGGCAAAGTGTGGAAGAAAAAGGTGCACAAGCAGCAAGGATGACCGCAGCCTGCAGAGGATTGTCAGGAAAAGGCCATTCAAAAGTGTTGGGGACTTTCACAAGGAGTGGACTGAGGCTGGAGTCAGTGCATTAAGAGCCACCACACACAGACAGATCCTGGACATGGGCTTCAAATGTCGTATTCCTCTTGTCAAGCAGCTCCTGAACAACAAACAACGTCAGAAGCTTCTTACCTGGGCTAAAGAAAAACAGACCTGGTCTGTTGCTCAGTGGTCCAAAGTCCTCTTTCTGATGAGAGAAACTTTTGCATCTCATTTGGAAACCAAGGACCCAGAGTATGGAGGAAGAATGGAGAGGCACACACTGCAAGATGCTTGAAGTCCAGTATGAAGTTTCCACAGTCTGTGTTGATTTGGGGAGCCATGTCATCTGCTGGTGTTGGTTCACTGTGCTTCATTAAGTCCAGGGTCAACGCAGCCATTTACTAGGAGATTTTGGAGCACTTCATGCTTCCTTCCGCAGACGAGGTTTATGGGGATGCTGACTTCATTTTCCAGCAGGACTTGGCACCTGCCCACACTGCCAAAAGCACCAAAACCTGGTTCAATGACCATGGGATTACTGTGCTTGATTGGCCAGCAAACTCGCCTGACCTGAACCCCATAGAGAATCTGTGGGGCATTGCCAAGAGAAAGATGAGAGACATGAGACCGAACAATGCAGAAGAGCTGAAGGCCGCTATTGAAACATCCTGGTCTTCCATAACACCTCAGCAGTGCCACAGGCTGATAACTTCCATGCCACGCCGCATTGAGGCAGTAATTGCTGCAAAAGGGGCCCAAACCAAGTACTGAGTACATATGCATGCTTCTACTTTTCAGAGGTCCGATATTGTTCTATGTACAATCCTTGTTTTATTGATTGCATGTAATATTCTAATATTCTGAGATTTTGGAGTTGGGGTTTTCATGAGCTGTACCTTTTTCTTTGGATTGGCCAAACCAGAACATTACATTTTTTTTAGTGCGCGAGTTACCTGATTGATTGGACTTCAGAGGCTATAGCCCTTCATACCTATTCATATGTCTTTCAGGTTTTCAGAGGTTCATTGCATTGCTCATGTTTTGAGGTTATATCCTTTGGTTTGCCAGGTGTGTTGGGGAATGGGACAATTGATCTAGCGGGGTCTGGGTGGTGGGGCGATAGTGAGCTAGTGTGATACCTCATCTCCCTTCTTTCCCTTTTAGGGAGAGGGGTGGCTGGTTTGGTTGGTTTGTGAGGATCATTGTGGGAGGAGCATTGGGGTACCTTGGTCAGTCTTCTCGGGGATTTGTTTTCGTGTTTGTTTTGTTTGGGTTTTTTCTGGGGGTAGGAAGGTTGTTGAGGGTGGTTGGGGTACTTGGTTTTTTTTTGGGGTGTCTGTGATTGGGGGGGATAATTTGGGTTTCCATCAAGGAGGTGTGTGTGTAGTTTGCACACAGGGGATACTCTTTGTACCATCAGTGAGTGTCCTTTGAGGGAGGTTCCCTCCATGTTGGGGGTGGGGGTCTTGATGATTGGAAATGACCACCAGGTTCCCGATGCAATGTGATTTTACTTTGTGTGTTTTCTATGAATAAATATGTTTTGATGTTAACCTGTTCGATGTGTAGCCTTTTTTATTTTGTTTTCTACAGAAATAAGGTGGCACGCTGATGGGGACAGCTGGTTTAAGGGGGACTGTGTTAGGGACATGTGACTATAAGGGGGTACAGGTTCTATTTATTCATCCCAGTCTAATGACAGCCCAATAATTATCAATGTTCCCTGTTCACTCCTGCACTGCCTCTGCCCTGCCTTTTAAACATTTACTTCCAGGTTATGATTCATGGTACAGAAGCTTGCTGAGGGAACGGGGATTACTGCATCTGTGACATTCAGTGACTCACACAGAATAGACATTTTGCCCCCTGACTTTGTTTTAACTGCACCCCCAGATCACATAGGCTAGGTCCAGCCCTGCCCTGTGTAGGGTTAGAACTCCTGTTGTTGTTGTTTTATTTTGTTAGATTTACCTTCACTCCCTGTCCTGCTGAAAGGCAGCAAGGTAAAATCTGTAAAAAAGACACAGATAGAAATATAAACCTTACAGTGGTTGTAGCTTTCCTCTTCTGTAGTAAAGAAAAAAACATTTTTATTTTTGTATTGGGTTGTTGTGGGACAGTTACTTTCACATATTACCTGGTGAAATGTCACTAGGACAGGAAGTGAGTGGACATCTCCCTAACAGAGCCCTGTATTGCACTAAAAACCTGACAGGGGTTTTAGCCCTTACCCAGTCTATTTAAAAGAAAAAAAGATTTTGGCTGGACATTATACTCACCTTTCAGGGGAGTGCTCCCCTTTTTCAAGTCTTTTGAGAAAGAGTGGCACAACCCCCGAAACATGTGTCATCATAGCAACCCAGGAAGCTAGATCAGTGAGTGGCCAGCAATCCTACACATGCAATGTGAGCTCTGCTGTGGAGCAGACCCTGACCTGGAGTGCAAGTGATCCTTTCCCCTGCTGTTGTGAAACACATTGTATCCCTGGCCAGGATTCTTCTGTGATCTATGTGGGATGTTTAAAGGTGCGCCCCTGATCTGGTTAATGTGAGTGCATTTGATTTATTTATCTTTTCTGTTTAATAATATGTTTTACCGTGCTAGTTCTACGCTTCCCTTTGTTCCCTTAATCTTATCCCTGGACCTTATGTATAAAAATTTGCTAAATTTTGCAAACTTTTCTCATACGTGTTTCCTGAAAGAGTTAACACAACAAAACAAAATTTAGGGGATTCCATGTCTCAGGAGCCATGTGAGCAGAAACAAAATAATCAAAGAGGTTTTCTGCATCTTAATACTAAGGAAATGCATTGGATAATAGAGCGTGGTGTAATCATTAGTGTTCCTTTTGTTGTTAAATGTTTTAATTGTCCCTTTAGGATTTGCAGCAGCCTTCTCTTGACAGCCTAACCAGTGCAGTCATCAACATCTTAATGCTACAAGACAACCCTATTAACTTCTATTCAGCTTTGTCTCCTGAAACTCCAGCCTACTTATTCCCTTGTGACTAAGCCAGGAATTGTATGCCATATGAAATTGTTCAAAAGATTCAAGATATAATATTGTTCTTTTCTGAAATCATATTATGAGACATGCCTGTGCCTATAATGAACATCTGATGGATCCTGCAAAAAGTCTTAACTGCAGTCTTTCCTATTGTAAGTAGGTTGTGTGACAGTCTGGTATATGTTTCTTATGCTGTTTTTCTCTATCAATTTGCTAAGTGCAACATACCTGTAAGTGAATATTTAGCTTTTTTTGGAGATACACTATATTGCCAAAAGTATTGGTACTCTTGCCTTTACATGCACATGAACTTTAATGACATCCCAGTCTTAGTCCATAGGGTTCAATATTGAGTTGGCCCACCCTTTGCAGCTATAACAGCTTCAACTCTTTTGCGAAGGCTGTCCACAAGGTTTAGGAGTGTGTCTATGGGAATGTTTGACCATTCTTCCAGAAGTGCATTTGTGAGGTCAGGCACTGATGTCGGATGAGAAGGCCTGGCTTGGAGTCTCTGCTCTAATTCATCCCAAATTTGTTCTGGTGGGTTGAGGTCAGGCAAGTCAAGTTCTTCCACCCCAAACTTGCTCATCCTTTATGGATCTTGCTTTGTGCACCGATGCACCAACCCCAAACTTTTCCCACAAAGTTGGAGCATGAAAATGTAATGACACCTTAAGAGTTCCCTTCACTGGAACTAAGGGGCCAAGCACAACCCCTGAAGACAACCTCACACAATAATCACCCCTCCACCAAACTTTACACTTGGCACAATGCAATCAGGCAAGTACCGTTCTCCTGGCAGCTGCCAAACCCAGACACATCCATTGGATTGCCAGACAGAGAAGCATGATTTGTCACTCCAGAGAACATATCTCCACTGCTCTAGAGTCCAGTGGCAGCATGCTTTACAGCACTGCATCCGACGCTTTGCATTGCATGTGGTGATGTAAGATTTGAATGGAAACTCATTCCACAAAGCACTCCTCGCACTGTTGTGCTAATCTGAAGATCACATGAAGTTAAGAGATTTTTAGCTATTGACTCTGCAGACTGTTGGCGACTCCTACGCACTGTGCGCTTCAGCATGCACTGACCCTGCTCTGTCATTTTAAGTGGCCTACCACTTCATGGCTGAGTTGCTGTTGTTCCCAGTCGCTTCCACTTTGTTATAATACCACTAACAGTTGACCGTGGAATATTTAGTAGCAAGGAAATTTCACAGTACTACGCTTGAATCCACTGAGCTCCTGAAAGCGACCCATTCTTTCACAAATGTTTTTAGAAGCAGTCTGCATGCCTAGGTGCTTGATTTAAAACACCTGTGGCCATGAGGTGATTGGAACACATGAATCCAATGTTTTGGAGGGGTGTCCCAATACTTTTGGCTATATAGTGTATATCATGTAAAAATTTGTACGTGCTTGTACAACTGAAGGAGATGATTAGAGTAAAGCCGCGTACACCTGTTAAGAATATTGGATGAAAAATACCACTTTTGGAGTGATCATCCGATAATCTGATCATTAATATACAGCTTTTGAGAGCCAATAATGACAGTTTGTGCGAAAATATACAAAGGGATATGCACAAATATTTTTCTAGTACGATAACAGAATGAATGATTGTCGTGTGACCAATACCACGCATGCTCGGAAACAAAAGAATACAATACATTACATCACTTCCAAAGTAGCATTCTGTCTTACAAGAATTTTCGTAACTTTAGTATTCTATTTGTTTTCAAAATTAGACTAGCATGCAAAAAAAGAAACGGACGACCATTCGTCCAATATTCTCATCGTATGCACTAGGCTTTCAAGCTGGGTACACATGTACCGGTTCAGCAGATCGTTATACTGGATCATTACACCAGCTTCTGACACACAGTCTTGCTGGAAAACCAGCATTCCATAAGCCACACAGCCAATGGCTTTAGTTAGGGCCAGGGCTTCCACTAGGCAAACTAGGCAGCACTACCACCTAGGGGCGCCTGGGCACAGCACAGGCCGTCACTCTCTCTGTGTGGGACGCCGCCACGACATGAATGATCGTACAGCTGAGGGGAGGGGATGCAGAGACGAGGAAGAGAGGACAGAGGAAGATGCCGGGTGTCTGGGGCCAGTGTAGCAGCTAAGCTGCCGCTCCTTCCAGTGTTCCTTTCAGACTCAGTCGCTTACGGCAAGCCAGCTGGCAGCTGCTGATCACTGTGGAGTTCCAGCCCTTCTCTTCCCATTCATCAGTGAAGGCGAAGCTTCGCCTGCGGAGGAAGGTAATGTCTGACTCTGATGTCTCGTGTCTGTGTGAGTGTGACCCGGCTGGCCATCCATCACATGTGCAATGTGTCAGCGAGTGATGGCATCATCACGATCCCAAAGCCTGCTGATCTGTGTCAGTATTGGAGGTGTATTTTGTCAGATCTGTCACTGTGTGGGATTGCTCAGTTCAGGTGTTCGCTTTGTGTGTGAGAGCTGGGCTGCCTGCTGTCACAGAGTTTTATCTCCCCCCATTGCCCAGGGAATTCCAGCCTGGGATCTGTTAGAGTGTGGATCCATTATCCTCCATACAGTCCATCCGTGACACTGATTTTGTCTTTAATATTGATGCTGGTGGCAACCTATGGCATTTATTTTTGCAAATTAAAAGAAATTTAGCAGTTTCATACTTTGTTGATTTAATATTTTCTACTGTTTTTAAAATGTATTTATTTATTTATTTGGGGGGGGGGGCGCAAGTGGGCTGGTCTTGCCTAGGGCACAAAATAGTCTAGCACTGGTCCTGGCTGCAGTGCTGATCAGTGTATTCTGAGGTGGGAGGGTGAGGTCCCGTCTGTCAGAATACAATAGCGTAGCAAGGGAGATTCCTGCATCCACATCCCTTATGTGGAAGCATTGATCTGTAAGGTTTTTTTTTCATCCAGCCCACTGGTTGAATTGAAGAAAAATAAAACTCACAATGTGTGACCAGATTAAGATTGGCTGATCTTATCGTTCTTTAGAAACCATAAAACCAAATGGAAATAGAAACTGCCCTAGAATCCATGGGAGTAAACAATGCATCTTCGGTATTGAGGAGAAATAGCACCCCATCCTTTGTGTCAATGAGTGGAATAGTGCCCCATCATTTCTGTCATTGGGAGGAAGAGTGCCCCATCTTTGGTGTCAGTCAGAAGAATAGTGCCCCACTGTTGGTGTCAGTGGGAGGAATAGTATCCCATTGTTGGTTTCAGTGGAAGGAATTGTGCCACATTGTTGATAGCAGTGGGAAGAAAAGTGTCCCATCACTAGTGTCAAAGGCCCTGTTGTGGATAGCAATATCTGCAATTATGCCCCATCGTTGTCAGTTGGAGGAATAGAGTCTTCTTTCAGTGGGAAAAAAAGTGTCCCAAGGGCCAGATAAAGGCAAGCAAAGGGATGCAATTTGGAGACCACTGATGTAGATGATGTCTTTGCATCCTTTGAGCTAGAATTCCAGGTGAGATATCAGGATTAGTTTTACAGGTGACCAAATGCAAACATGTCACTCATCCTGTTGGGTTTATATTGGCATAGGTATAAGTGATGAAAATGTTGTCATCTTGTTTAGCATAATATCAATTGTAACCTTTTTTACAACATACTGCTGTTGAGTTACTAAGGAATAGAGAGTGTTCACTTTGCAAAGTTAATGATCACTTGGTGAATAAAAGGAAGTAGCGTAATGCAATGTGCTTAAAGAAATATGTCAGTGCATGTCGACTTAAGTGCATTCAACTCCATGAATAGGCACTGAACGCAACATCCGTGGTGTGAACCCAGTCTGAATCACAAAGCTCCACCTTGTAGTCCTTGTAGACTCATCAGATGAACAGCCTGTTTTCAGACTGTGCTATGTGAAAGAAAGTTAACCATGCAGAGCAGAGGGGAAGCAGTTTCCCACTTTCAAGCAACATGCAATACATGACTAAAAGATTTGTCAATCTTGGTCTTTCTACCAACTCTTAAAATAATATTACTGACTGTGTGGCATGGGTTTAAACAGCCACAGCAGCTTTTTTATTTACAAAATGAAATATATCATATTAACCTAACAACAAACAATAAACAATTCCAACAATGACAATGCAACCAGAAGGGGATCATTAAAGGCACAATTTATAACTAGAACCACCCATGTCCTTAGCCGTATCGCAACTGGCTCAAACTGGAATGCTCTTACTTTTTCCCCCAGAGAACCTAGCTTGCTGGGATAATCACCAATAACCAACCAAGTGGACGCGCTATAGCCTAGATAACCCCTAGTAACAATTCAAATATTCCCCCCAAGCTCCCCTGACCCACCAAGCTGCTGTGATTTTTTTTCTTATAAATAATACCTCCCCAAACCCCTGACATACATGCAATTCTAGGGTGGACAGGTGGGGAAACTTCTTCTTGGTTTTAACTTTCCAGAATGAATATAACTCTGCAAGGCTCCCTGACCCTAGGGCCTCCAGCACCAGGAGCACACTGGACAGGTAGGCTTCTTCTGCTCCCAGGCTTTTGCACCAAGCATCTCCTAGGTCCCAGGTCTAGTCATACAACTGCACATCACACACCCTTTTTATAGTTGGAGGGAAAGAGAGAGCTCACAAGCTATTAGCCCCCCTAACATTGACTAATGTTAGGGGGGCTAATAGTGCTGATACCAGTTCTGGGGGTTATTATTGAGGTCGCTGACACAAATACTGAAGGTTATTATTGCATTCACTGACACCAGTGCTGGGGGTCATTGCCTCCACTTACACTAATACTGGGGATTGTTGCACTCAAGCTTCTTCAGTGTGCAATATGCTGCAAACATGCTGCAGTACCAAGATTTTGGGGCATTGAGGTGCGAAAGTATATTATTGCTGTATACTGTGCCATGTTGGGATCTTATTTATACAGGTTTGTGAATGTATTTAAATACCAATTTTAATATTTAACATTGCTACACAATAGCCAAGAAGAATAGCAATCTTTTTATGGTGCCCTATGACTGTAAATGTCAGGTACAGAGGAAAAAAAAATAGACTCTGTTCTTTTCAGAGTGACCCTTATGATCCATGTATAAGAGCAGGGAAAGGTCTCAAGATCCCATAATGACATTGCAATCATCACTGCCCTGCTTTTATATGCTGTTAATCAGCGCAATGTACAATATGTGTAGGTGGAAGGGTGTACACAGACATAATCAGCATGCTTTCTCACTACATTACTGCAAGTAATTAAAAGTGATAATTGGTTATATATAGAAATTAGCAGCTTCTTGTTTTAAAATAAGATCCTGCTTTCTAAGCAGACCAGTGTTCTCCTTAAAGCTAAACTCCAAGCACAAAAGCTTTTATTTGACTACACTACAAAATGGCCATAAAGTGGGGATCAGCAAGCAGTAGATCACGATCTACCAGTAGGTTGCAGCCAGGTGAGTGGTAGATTGCGGCCTGGGCTTGCTGACCCGTCATCCCAGACTGGGGCGGACTGACCATTTGGAAATTTGGGCACTGCCCGAGGGCCCGGGGTTAGTAGGGGGCCCCATGAGATGCCCCTGGTACCTTTTTCATAGGCTTTTTTGAGTTTGGGCAAGGACACAGGGGCCCCATGATCCCCTATCGCCCAGGGGCCCCATGAGTTGTCAGTCCGCCCCTGATCCCAGAGCATCAAAAAATGCAGAGGGACTGCTCGTAAAGTTGGAGCTGTAGTAGGGAGCAAGAGCTGCATGAGCCCATGCCTCCTCTGTAGTGTTGGCTCCTGTCCCATGCTGAGTGATACCAACTGCTCTCCACGTCTTTTCCTGGCTAGCGGTGTCCAGATTGGTGCCAGCAGCAGAAAAGAAGAGATCTTCAGCTCAGTGTGAAACAATACACTGGGCATAATAGTATAGGGCTGATTTCACACTGATGCACTGTGGTTTACCAACACCATGTACCAGGAGCGGACTGACAATTCATGGGGCCCCCGGGCAATAGGGGATCATGGGGCCCCTGTGTCCTTGCCCATACCCAAAAAAGCTTATGAAAAAGCCAATGAAAAGGTAGCAGGGGCATCTCATGGGGCCCCCTACTGAACCTGGGCCCTCAGGCACTGCTCAAGTTCTCAAATGGTCAGTCCACCCCTGCAGTGTACACAGTACAGTATGCCTGCAGCTTTCCTGCGGGTTTGCTGCGCTTAGCCATAGACTTCTATTATAGCCTGCAGGTTTGCTGCACTTTTTGAAAGCACACCAAAACTCTTGAATGCATGAGTTTTAGTGTGCTTTCAGAGTGTACACCACACCTGCAGGATATTATATATATATATATATATATATATATATATATATATATACAGTTGCAAGAAAAAGTATGTGAACCCCTTGGGATTACGTGGAGTTTTGCATGAATTTGGCATAAAATGTGCTCTGAACGTCATCTAAGTCAAAACAATAGAAGAACACAGTCTGCTGAACATAATACTACACAAACATTAGATGTTGCCATGGTTTAATTGCACATAACATGAAAACATTAACAGTGCAGGGAGGAAAAAGTATGTGAACCTTTGGACTTAATAACTGGTTGACCCTCCTTTGGCAGCAATATCCTTAACCAAACGTTTCCTGTAGTTGCAGATCAGACCTGCACAACGATCTGGAGTAATTTTGGACCACTCCTTTTCACAAAACTGTTTCAGTGTAGCAATATTCTTGGGATGTCTGGTGTGAATCGCTCTCTTAAGGTCATGCCACAGCATTTCAATCGGGTTGAGGTCAGGACTCAGACTGGGCCACTCCAGAAGGCGTATTTTGTGCTGTTGCAGCCATTGTTTTGTTGAATTACTTGTATGCTTTGGGTCATTGTCCTGTTGCATCACCCATCCTCTGCGGAGCTTCAGTTGGCGGACAGATGGTCGTACGTTTTCCTTCAAAATGTCTTGATAAACTCTGGATTTCATTTTCCTATCAATGAAAACAATCCGTCCAGGCCCTGAGGCAGCAAAGCAGCCCCAAACCATGATGCTCCCTCCGCCATGTTTTACAGTGGGGATGAGGTTTTGATGTTGGTGTGCTGTGCCTTTTTTTCTCCACACACAGTGTTGTGTGTTCTTCCCAAACAACTCAATCTTGGTTTCATCTGTCCACAGTATATTTTGCCAGTAGTGCAGTGGAACATCCAGGTGCTCTTTTGCAAACTTCAAACGTGCTGCAATATTCTTTTTGGACAGCAATGGCTTCCTCCGTGGTGTCCTCCCATGTACTCCATTCTTGTTTAATGTTTTCCTTATTGTAGATGTGTCAACAAAAATGTTAGCATGTGCCAGAGATTTCTGTAGGTCTTTAGCTGACACTCTGGGATTCTTCTTTACCTCATGCAGCACTCTGCGCTGTGCTCTTGCAGTCATTTTTACAGGATGACCACGCCTAGGGAGAGTAGCAACAGTGCTAAACTTTCTCCATTTCTAGACAGTCTGTCTTACCGTGGACACATGAACATCAAGGCTTTTGGAGATACTTTTGTAACCCTTTCCAGCTTCATGCAAGTCAATAATTCTTGATCGTAGGTCTTCTGAGAGCTTTTTTCTGCGAGGCATGGTTCACATCAGACAGTGCTTCTTGAAACCAGTAAACCCAAAACAGGTGTGTGTTTTTTAAGGGCAGGACAGCTGTCAGCAACACGTCCAATATCATCACACTGATTGGAGTCAAGGTTGGCTCACTCCTGGCTCCAATTAGCTCTGGGAGAAGTCATTAAGCTAGGGCCTCACATACTTTTTCCTCCGTGCACTGTGAATGTTTACATGTTATGTGCAATTAAACCATGGCAACATCTAATGTTTGTGTAGTATTATGTTCAGCAGACTGTGTTCTTCTATTGTTGTGACTTAGATGACGTTCAGAGCACATTTTATGCCCAATTCATGCAAAACTCCACGTAATCCCAAGGGGTTCACATACTTTTTCTTGCAACTGTATATATATATACCGTATTTGCCGGCGTATAAGAAGACTGCTAAAATGTAGTGTTTGGGCTATACTCACCGTATAAGACTACCCCTCTTCCAATGCACACAAGTGGGAGGAATAGTGCCCCATCATCGGTGTCAGTGGGAGGAATAGTGCCCCATCATTGGTATTACTGGCAGGAATAGTGCTCCATCATTGGTATTAGTGGCAGGAATATTGTCCCATCATTAGTATCAGTGGGGGGAATAGGTGCCCCATCATTGGTGTCAGTGGGAGGAATAGTGCCCCATCATTATTTTCAGTGGCAGGAATAGTGCCCCATCATTAGTATCAGTGGGGGGAATAGGTGCCCCATCATTGGTATCAGTGGCAGGAATAGTGCCCCATCAATGGTATCAGTGGGAGGAATAGTGCCCCATCATTGGTATCAGTGGCAGGAATAGTGCCCCATCATTAGTATCAGTGGGGGGAAAGTGCCCCATCATTGGTGTCAGTGGGAGGAATAGTGCCCCATCATTGGTATTAGTGGCAGGAATAGTGCTCCATCATTGGTATTAGTGGCAGGAATAGTGTCCCATCATTAGTATCAGTGGGGGGAATAGGTGCCCCATCATTGGTGTCAGTGGGAGGAATAGTGCCCCATCATTATTTTCAGTGGCAGGAATAGTGCCCCATCATTAGTATCAGTGGGGGGAATAGGTGCCCCATCATTGGTATCAGTGGCAGGAATAGTGCCCCATCAATGGTATCAGTGGGAGGAATAGTGCCCCATCATTGGTATCAGTGGCAGGAATAGTGCCCCATCATTAGTATCAGTGGGGGGAAAGTGCCCCATCATTGGTGTCAGTGGGAGGAATAGTGCCCCATCATTGGTATCAGTGGCAGGAATAGTGCCCCATCATTGGTATCAGTGGCAGGAATAGTGCCCCATCATTGGTATCAGTGGCAGGAATAGTGCCCCATCATTAGTATCAGTGGGGGGAATAGTGCCCCATCATTGGTGTCAGTGGGAGGAATAGTGCCCCATCATTGGTATCAGTGGGAGGAATAGTGCCCCATCATTGGTATCAGTGGCAGGAATAGTGCCCCATCATTGGTATCAGTGGCAGGAATAGTGCCCCATCATTAGTAGCAGTGGGGGGAATAGTGCCCCATCACTGGTGTCAGTGGGAGGAATAGTGTCCCAACATTGGTGTCAGTGGGAGGAATGGTGTCCCATCATTGGTGTCAGTGGGGGGTGGAATAGTGCTCCATCATTGGTGTCAGTGGGGGGTGGAATAGTGCCCCATCATTGGTGTCAGTGGGGGGGGGGAATAGTGCCCCATCATTGGTGTCAGTTGGGGGGAGGAATAGTGCCCCATCGTTGGTGTCAGTGGGAGGAATAGTGCCCCATCGTTGGTGTCAGTGGGAGGAATAGTGCTCCATCATTGGTGTCAGTGGGAGGAATAGTGCTCCATCATTGGTATCAGTGATGGAGCACTATTCCTCCCACTGACACCAATGACACTTGTTTACCCTGTTCTAGTATGGTGCTGCTGCAGCCAGCATATGTGGTTACAGCAGCACCTCTACACGGCACACTTACCTGTTGCTCCTGCACTCGATTTTCATGGGGCCGCTCGGCTCCGCCCCCTCGCTAGTGATTGGCCGCCTGTGTGACTTTCCTGAGCTACAGTTCTGGCGGGCAATCGCCGGTGAGGAGGCGTAGCCGAGCAGCCGCGCGAACATCCAGTGGCCGAACTGAAGGAGCAGCCGCGCTTCCTGGACCGGATCGTCGTGGGACCGGAGCCAGGTAAGAAACACCAGCCCCTGCCCACCCCTGTACTTAGCGTCCCTTCCGTTGGAAGAGGGGGGCGGCGGCGGCACCGCGCCGCCCCCCTAAAAAGTGTCAGTATGCCGTATACCGGCGTATAAGACGACCTCCGACTTTTGAGAAGATTTTCAAGGGTCAAAAAGTCGTCTTATACGCCGGCAAATACGATATATATATATATATATATATATATATATATATATATACACATACAGGTGAAACTCAAAAAATTTGAATATTGTGCAAAAGTTCATTTATTTCAGTAATGCAACTAAAAGGTGAAACTAATGTATGAGACATTAGTTTCTTTAGCTCAGGTAAGACGCTTCTGATGATGTTTGTTGTTAAGGGGTGGCTTGACAAGAGGAATATGACATTTAAAGCCCATGTCCAGGATCTGTCTGTGTGTGGTGGCTCTTGATGCACTGACTCCAGCCTCAGTCCACTCCTTGTGAAAGTCCCCAACACTTTTGAATGGCCTTTTCCTGACAATCCTCTCCAGGCTGCGGTCATCCCTGCTTCTTGTGCACCTTTTTCTTCCACACTTTTCCCTTCCACATAACTTTCTATTAATGTGCTTTTATACAGCACTTTGGGATCATCCAACGTCTTTTGCAATTACCTTTTAAGGCTTTCCCTCCTTATGGAGGGTGTCAATGATGGTTTTCTGCACAACTGTCATGTCAGCAGTCTTTCCCATGATTGTGATTCCTACTGAACCAGACTGAGAGACCATTTAAAGGCTCAGGAATCCTTTGCAGGTGTTATGGCTTAATTAGCTGATTAGAGTGGGACACTTTGAGCCGAGAATATTGCACCTTTTCACAATATTCTCATTTTCTGAGATTGTGGATTTGGGGTTTTCATGAGCTGTAAGCCATAATCATCACAATTATGACAAATCACAGCTTGAACTATCTTGCTTTGCATGTAATGAGTCTATCTCATATATTAGTTTCACCTTTTAAGTTGTATTACTGAAATAAATGAACTTTTGCACAATATTCTAAGTTTCACCTGTATATTATAGAAGTCTTTGGCAAAGTGAAGCTAACCCAGGAAAGTCGCAGATGCACTGCACACATTGTGTATATAAGCCACAGCACATCAGCGTGGAAGCAGCCTTATTTCGGGCTCGGAACAGTAAGAGTACATTTACATTTGCAGTTTGGGGGTGGCAAAACCCCATAGTTAAGATGTGTTTTTCCACCTCTGCCCCAACTGCACCCCATTTAGTTGCAGTAGCCAGGGGTGTACACATGTTGCATCTGCAGGAGGAGTTATATGCTCTGTCATGATTAGTGGGTGCAGCACCTGCCTAGCATGACCCATTCAAGTGAATGAGGCCACTCTGCAAGTGTCCTGCAACCTTTTGCAGTACAGCCAACGAGGGGTTAAAGCAGGCAGCATTGTGTTGCTTTGCCACCACCTGCTTTAACCCTCTGGACCCTGCAGAAGCATGCAGTTGTGGGGCACTTGCAGAGTGGCCCCATTTACTTTAATGGGTTACAATTGGCACGGAGTAGCACCCACCAAAAGCAACAGGTGGTTTAATTCCTGCTGTAGAATGTGCACACCTCAGGAGCTAAAGGGGGGTAGGGATTGGGGGGCGGTAAAACCGTGACTCAACAGCAGAGTTTTTCCACCCCCCAACTTTACATGTGAACAAGCCCTAAGGGTTCCTCTGCCAAATGCAACTAAGGGCTCATTCACAAGTGCAAAAGGTACTGCTGCTCGTCTGAAAAGCAATCCGAGTGCATTTGACACATGGTGAGGAGGAGATATGTTACCACCTGATTCAGAGCTGATTCACGCATGTGCGGTAGTTGTTCAGCGGTTCAAGTCAGGTTGAGGACAGTTTCAGGCCAGGATTTTATCCTGTTCACACATGTGCAGTTTAGAAACGGTTCCTATAGAAGTCAATAGCTTGTAATATGCACCTGAACCAGACCACACTACTCAGAAATTGTACATGACTCTTTTTCAATCCGTACTGAATCCACACTGCCAGTGCACTGGACATACTACTTGTATGTGAACAGGCACCATAGGAAGCAATGTCATTTCACATGTCATGCAGATTGGATGCGGCTCAGGTCAGCCCCATTAAACTACTTCTTTCCCTTCTCCCTTCAACTTTTATTATTCTTATCATATTTTTCTATATAGTTCTATTTTTCTCACCATGAATATTTCAACTTTTTTCATTTTTTGTTTTATTCAATCATCTTCCTAGTTGTGCATTAAATACGGCCCAAGATTAAATTAAAAGTTTATTTTAAGTTTATAAATAACTTTGCATTGCTTTGTAAAATACTCATATTTTTAAAATACATTTATGATAACATAAATAATTATGAATTAGAAAAAAATAAATAAATAAATAAATAAATAAATATATATATATATATATATATATATATATATATATATATATATAGTAAAAATAACAAGAGCATGCACACACACACATAAAGTTAAATAAACAAAACAATATTTTATGTAGTCGTACCCCCTAGGAGTCACTAGGATTTTGCCCATATCTTCCCCACTTTTGTCTAGCAGCCAGGCACAAGGTAGCGTCGCAGCCAGGTGCACATACACATTCCCTCTTTGCTGGCAACCTTTTCTCCATGATACCAAAAAAGATCTTCAATAGACACCCCCTCAGCCAGCTATCTTTGGAACCAGGGTCACTCTCCCAGGCTCACCCACCTGAGGCCTCATGGCAGCAGGTGCCAGGGGAGGCAGCGTGCACTTCCCTGGCCTGTTACAATCAACTCTTGGGAAAGACAAAGGACAGCGTTCCCTGTGATTGCCTGGGATGGCAGTAATATCCACACTGTGATCTGCATAGGTTTCTCCTGTCCATCCAGAACCTTCCTAGATTGCCTGGATACAGTGGACACCTATAGGCAGAATCAAACAGCACCTGAGCAAACTGAGCATCCCTTACTAATCAATTGCAGCTCTCTGTTAAACGGACAGCCTAACTAGATTTCGAATAGTTCTCTCTCTTAAGCAGAGAAACACAGCTATACTATCCTAAATGTACAAATCCTAGCACCTATCTAGGAGGGTGCTAAATTCATTTTATACTAAAGGTGATCAAAAAAGAAAAAAGTTATTTTTTTCTGTAGTTTCTCAGATTATTTGCATACAAAATAAAATCATTTTCACAAGACAATTATCACTAAAACAAAGCTTTGTTTGTTCTAAAAAACACAATATAGTGTATGTATTACGTTGTTATCTTAACCACTTGCTTACAGGGCACTTCTACCCCCTTCCTGCCCAGGCCAATTTTCAGCTTTCAGTGCTGTCACACTTTGAATGA
This sequence comes from Staurois parvus, assembly GCF_062004578.1. Classification (NCBI taxonomy): domain Eukaryota; kingdom Metazoa; phylum Chordata; class Amphibia; order Anura; family Ranidae; genus Staurois; species Staurois parvus. The sequence goes on along the minus strand of NW_028317813.1, from coordinate 20,723,565 downwards.
TAATTGCGCGGTCATGCACACTGTACCCATATGAAATGTTTATCATTTTTTTGAGACAGATAGAGCTTTTTTTTGGTGATAATTAACCACCTCTGGGTTTATTTTTTGCTAAACAAACCAAAAACAACTAAAAATTTTGAAAAAAAAAAAATTTTTTCTTAGTTTCTGTTATACAATTTTGTAAATAAGTGATTTTTCTCCTTCACTGATGTGCACTAATGAGGCTGCAGTGATGGGCACTGATAGGCTGCACTGATAGGTGGCACTGATGGGCAATGATGAGGAGCCACTGGTAGGTGGCACTGATGGGCATTGGCAGGCATCACTGATGGGCACTGAAAGGCAGCACTCATATATGGCACTGATAGGTGGCACTGACTGGCATTGATAGGCGGCACTGACAGGTGGCACTGACTGGCACTGATAGCCTGCACTGATAGGCGGCACTGATGCACACTGATAGGCTGCACTGACTGGCACTTGTAGGCGGCACTGAATGGCACTGATAGGTGGTACTGACTGGCACTGTTAGGTGGCACTGAATGGCACTGATGCACACTGATAGGTGGCACTGACTGGCACTTGTAGGCAGCACTGATAGGCTGCACTGATTGGCAGCACTGATAGGTGGCACTGACTAGCATTGATAGGTGGCACTGACTAGCACTGATAGGTGGCACTGAAAGGCACCTCAGATGGGCACTGATATGTGGCATTGATATGCACTGGTAGGCACTGATATGTGGCATTGATGTGGCACTGATGGGCACTGGCAGGTGGCATTCATGGACACTGACAGGTGGCATTGATGGACACTGACAGGTGGCACTGATGGGTCTACACTGATCATCAGGACACACATCAGTGCCCTGATGATCAGTGTACATGTCCCCTCTGAGGAATACTGATTACCGGCTCTCCTCTCCTCACGAGCTGTTAGCATGACAGCTCATGAGGAGAGGAATGCCGATAACCGGCATTTCCTTATTTACATGCGATTAGCTGTGATTGGACACAGCTGATCACATGACAGAGCCAACGTCTTCGGCTCTTTCCGTTGATTGGTGATCTGCTGTGTCAGATGGACATAGCGCACCACCGATCACCGCTCAAAAGCTCAACTGGTTAAAATGCCTATATTGGGTGGCAATATGCAGGTACAATTATACAGTACAACATAGATAATGCAAATATTTATGGCACGTGAAATTATAGCTGAGTGCTGATACCACAATGTTGTTTCACAGTGATATGTGTGAAATAATTTATTTAAATTGTGCATTTACCTAGAAATGCCATACATCTGCACCCTTAGCTGTATCATAGGGTCAGAGTGTTGAATTTCTGATGTAAGTTCAGCTTTCTTGGCTTCTCTGTATAATAAAGAATAATGAAACATAAATTATAGGATATAAAGGTTATAAGGCTTCAGCTCAGCGTTCTGACATACACTTTACTTTTTGTATTAATGAGGTGATTTAACGTCTGTGCCACCCCAATATCCTAATGTTTTACATTTGTATGCACAATATGACACAAACTATGTAGCATAATGAATGAATATCTTTAAGGATACTTGCTGTTGTCAGGTACACAATTATCTATAGTACTAATAAAAATGTGACATTCATAGGATTGCTTCTTGTTTGTAAATCAAAAAGGTTGGAAGTCTGTTGTTAACTTCGCTGTCAACAGATAGGAAGGTTCATTCACTGATATGCATGGAGGCTTATTTATACCTCATTGCAAGGGCTAAATGTGAGAAATAACTCAAAGATATGAGACCAATCCCAATCTGACAATGCATCTGACTGATTACTCACTGTATCTTATTAAGAAATGAGCTGCATGTAGGGTCAGAAAGAAGACAACTGACTCTCTTTTACTGGTTTATTTTGAAAATAGGCTCAGTTTGAAAAGCTAATACTTTAGGAAAGGCATCTTTATTTTCAAGAAAGTGACAATTATGTTTAGCTCAATGGTCTTTGAAAATTATAATAATGTGGCTAAAATAAAGATTCCCATTCTTGTGTTAGAGCTTTGTGAATTGAGTCTAATGTCTAAT